>NC_065445.1:61515236-61821012 GCF_917563875.1 Diabrotica virgifera virgifera | reverse complement strand
ATATAATTTACTTTTGAATCAAACATAAAACTTTGAATTCAATGATTTTTTCCTTAATTTGCTATATTTTTTCATTTAAGAATAATAAATCTTACAAATAATAATTGACATGAATGACAATATTGTATGCAGTAAGGCAGAAACCATAATTTCCTAAATAAATATAATATGAATTTGATGTAATTAAGGTACAAGTAAAATAAAATTGAGAATTTTTCAATTATGTATTAAGTTGCATTTTAGTAAATCAATTAAGCCGCGTTTACACGATGACAATTGGCGAGACAATTGTCAGAAGACAACTGACTGGCATGAAATTATTGTCTTCGTCTAAACACTTCAGGCCCATTGCCTTGCCAACTGCCTTCGCAATTGGCCCAAATTTCAGTTGTCTCCGGGAGTAGACTGAGGACAATGAGCTGCGCCCAGTGAGTCCCCCCCCCCACTCGAAATCTCAATTGTCGCGGCAATTGGCGCCGTGTGAACGGTGTAGGCCAGTAGTGCTGTCTTGTTTTTTGCCAGTTCCCTCTAGTTCTCTTGTGTCAGTCAAAACATACACGTGGTTTGTGTTATTTGTGTTACGTCTGGTTATTCTTTAGCAAAATGGCACCAAAGTGGAGTGACGAAGTCATTTCCTTGTCCACTCCCTCTTCTTATGTAACTCCTCTTCTAGCACATTGCAAGACTCACTGATAAATTCCCGGTAAAGCTGATTTAACATTAGTTTTAAGTCCTCACCGGACACAACAGATGACGAGCAGTCGGCCATGTTTTAGCTGTCTACTGCCATGGCAATAGTTGGCCCCGTATAAACATCTTCTCGTTCAACTGGACTGGCCTCCGACAATCCGCAACCACGTGATGACAATTGTCCAATGACAATTGTCTCGCCAATTGTCATCGTGTAAACGCGGCTTTATACAAGAGAGTACAAATACAAGTACAGTACAAATACTTTAATTTAACAATATTTAAAATGTTAATACAACGCAATAATCTAAATATTATTTTGCAATTATTTTATAAAATAATAACTTAACTCTCGATCAATAATTTTCGCATTAAAATAGATTTTTGAGCAAATTCGTCGATTATTTCATCATTTTTAAGCTCATACAAAGCTTCTTTTTCTATAGCCATTAGCATAAAAATGATCTTGTGTTAAAGTACTTCTTAACCGATTTTTTATGTATTTTAATGTTGAAAAGCTTTTTTCGCAAGATACTTGTGTCACTAAAGAGTTAATAAATGCTTTATATTATACTATTTAAATTTGGATAAGCTTACTTCATACTTTCTGTAGGCTGAACATATTCATTAACTCCATCTTCTATAATCTCAGTATTTTGCAAAATCCTATTTTTAATACAATCCATTTATCAGCAAAATCCATGAGTTCTTCTGTAATTGCAGTCGCACATATGGTAGGATAAAACTTTCTTAATTTTTCAGTAAATGATTTAAATGCCATCAAAGGTATACCATTTTTTTTATTGTTTCAAAATTTCTAGGATGTAGAGTGCTTATATCATCATAAAACGATTTGATTTGTCTTGATCAAATCGTTTTAGATACTTTCAATAATTCGGTCAAAAATGAGCAAGACGTTTTTCCATTTTTTAATTCTGCAGAGTCCATACATGTTTGAAGGAAATTGGAAAATATAAAACCATAAATATACTTGTATGTATGAAAATAAATAATATTATCTGTAGCAATCTATTTATGTATATAGACTATAGAGTTTTACTCATTTACTTAAACTGTATTTCACAATTAAAAAAAATTGATTTTTTAAACGTTTTAGTCATATTATTAGCAAAATTAACATCCGATTAGAAATTAAAAAAATATTTTTTTGTTACATCTAAAAATTTTTGTGAAAACCTATTTGACCGGCCTCAAGAGGCCGCGGCCTCTCGGTGATTGCACCGATTCATTTATATGGCCAGCACGCCACTGAGACGACGGCTGTCATTCGTTAAATTCGTTCAAGACTGGTCATGAGTGATCAATGTACGTACGGGAATAAAATAAAAAATACAATAGAGTTGAGATTCATTGATGACAAAAACATTCAAAAAAATAATAGTTACTTCACTCTGGTAACTAACGAAGAGCCATTAACAGTATTAAGACTAAAGAGAAGACAAATGAAACGCACTAAATAAACCAGGAAAATTGAAAATATCCAACAACTTCTAACTTGTCGGGGTTCCTAGTGCTTAACCGCTATGGGGTCGTCTATAATGTCTATTTCTCATTTCTGTCTACTTTATTCTGTTCGTAAAAGTTTTATCTGCTCTCATTTTCAGACTTCATCCCAGAATATGATTTTGGTACCGTTAGTATCGCTGATTTCGATATCCTACGTGAGTATAGGTTTAACACATGCTTTGTGTACTCACATCTTACGTTGTCATATTATATTAATTTATTTTTCTCCTGAAGCTTCAGTTATGAGACATTTTATTTTGCTTACTAGATTGTAGCTGCGAAAAGTGTATGCTACCAATAATTTGAGCTATTTACTTGTTTAATACTTTTGTTATTAATACAAATTTTACAATAAAAAGTATCGGATTGCTGGTTTTGCTGCTATGGTGAGGCAACAGATAAACTGCATAAGCATTCGAATAACTAGGATTCAAATGATATGGAAAAATTTTCTAAAGAAAAATGTTATGCATATCAGAAAAATGATAGAAGCAACAAACTGAGAAAATATATAAAACAATATGGAGGGGTAAATGACACAGTATCTCATCAGTGTCAAAAACTGTTGCCATAAAAATATGAAGTCGACTAGTATAAAACAAAACAAAGCAGACAAAAAAAGATATGAATTATAGATTTATTCTCATCAGGAGATTAAAAGTCTTAACGAAAAGTTACAGTTTCTGTGGGTACATACGAGTATAGGTTGGATATATGAAAATTTTTTATAAAGTAATGATAAATTCATAAACCTATACAATAGATAAAACCTTAAGTATGATCGGGAAATAATAATATTCTTATTTTATTACCCCTCACCTCTGCTTCGTCTTTACTGTAGTCAGTTCTAGATTTTATTTCGGAATGGGGTCTATGAGGTGCTAAACAAACTTATACACGTATCTACATATTTACAACTATTAACTATACAATATACAAGGGTGCATTTTGAGGGTTACACCAGAAAACCATCAAACTAAATAATTAAAAAATATAACAATTAGGAAGACATAAAAACCGTTTCCCAAAAATTTCATATAAATCAATGTAAATATTTTTATTTAAGATCTTAATATTGATACGTATAGTTCAAGTTTATGATTGAAGCCACATATTTGTATTCTTTTGTATTCTTTGAACATTTGTATTATTTTAAATATAATTATGCCATTAATATTAATTATTTTTTATTTTTTCTGAATATTTTTTAATAATTCTACAATTTGATATTTCCTTGTTCCTTTCCTTAATTTAATTATTTATGATTTTTCAAGGAGTTTGTTTTTAACTGTATTTTATCTATAATAATTTTACTTGTGTTATTATTGGATATCTTCGTTACTTATTCTCTTCCATTTGGTTTTTCTGTCACCTATATTTGGTGTATCACTTACTGTATTTCTTTGGAATGTCCATTTATTACTTGCTTATGTCCTTAGTTGAACTGTTCTTTGAAATTCTTTGTCTATCTCTTTATGTCCAAGCATCTCACTACCTATCTATCTGTCTCAGCTGCATTCACGTAATATTAGACATCCTCTACTAAACATTTATAAATTCTTCTATTTTTCTCTATTTCATTTGTGAATTTTCTTGTCCACTGGCTCTTTATTTCCCCAAAATAACCATGGTAGGAATATAATATTACTGCACCTCACATTTTCATATCTGATGTTGTGTCCTGCAGATTGCCATTTTAGTTTTGCTATTCATTATTAGTGCTTAGTATTTTACATTAGTTTTATCTCTTTTCCACTTATTTGACTTCTGCTTCAACAACTGTTGTGCGTATTTTTTTAATTTTGAGGCTATTATTATCTAATTTAGCAAATGCTCCCTCTCTCCTCATTCCTTGAGACCTTATCAGGTAGTAGTGACACGCGTTAATATTTTTAGCTTGCTGCTTCCAATGGTTGTGATACTGTGCCAGATGGACGGCTTCATATAAGGATTTTCCATTAGATTTACCTACCACAGTCTTCATTTGGTCTGTCGAAGTATTTTAGGTAAACTTAGGTAGTATTATGTAGGGTTATAGAACAAATATCTAAGTTACAAAAATGTTGGCTGATCTAATCTAAAGTAGTACTCAACAGATTTTGGTTATAATTTGTGGGTAACGGTCTGTTTCAAAGGTAAAATAATGTATAAATCACGCAGGTTAATCTGTTGTGCATCATTCAGTGCTAATAGATTCGTGGTACCGAAACAATAAGTACCACTATAAAAGTACCTTTCTCTGCACAGGCTAGATCCACGGCTTTTGACACCCAAACGACTCAAAGTTTGCTCTAGGCGCGCCCACTCTCCACTGCTTAAGCTTGAATACATACACTAGCTACTTAGGTTTCCGGTAAAGGATTGGGGATAATCATATAAAGAATATACAAATAATTACTTCAGTACAACAGCAATTTAGTCAAATAATCAATCATTTTTTGCCAGTATGTTCATGATCATTTGGAAAAGAAAAAGAAAACAGGGACACATTTTTTCCATCTGATTATTGTGTCAGCGCTATTCAGTCGTTGAAAGATATGATGTGTTTTATAATATATCATGTAGCTACGTTTTAATTGTATTGTGTAAATGTTCGGCTTCATACCGATAGCTAAATCGTAGATTTAAGGGATCATTTGGCCTCATAGGTCTTTCCACAACCTCCAGAAGTCTTAATCTTCTAAGAAACTCTATTATACTTCTCAAGATGCTTTTAAAAATTAAATGAGTTGGTTTTTACATGGATGCCTACTGCGATGCTTCCCTCCGATTGGCGCGTTCAAGGCCGTTGTCATTTCCCTGCTCCCTGCCATTTCGTGCGCTACGATACTCGAGTTTCTATAACCTATTTTGCGTGTTCAGTTCATTTTTGAATTTCAAGTGCTAAATATGAAGGAGAATCTGATTGCAATTGTGCAGCTCACTTCCTTATTGTGGAAACAGATTCGGATGCACTGAAAACCGTCTGTTTTGTATATTACCTATCAGCCACCACTTGGTGACAGCTGACAATTCATCCCTATCATCACTTGACTGACACAACATCGCAGAAGCGCAATCTTTTTGTCATTCAAGTTTCATCAAACTGCCTCACTTGATAGCAGTCCTAGCTCGATTGAGCAGCGCAGGTAACCTCCTTGCTACGTGCTGTCGACATCGACTGCAACTTAACTAGTAGCATCCACCGCCACCCACTTGTTCTGTTCGTACTCTAGAAAGTGGACGTGACCATTAAACGAAGCGTGCAGAATATCAACAGGGTGTCTGAAAGCAACGTCACTCGAGAAACTACATCAGTGTGCAGGAATCGACCGACCAGAAATGCGAAGACGAACCATGGAGTACACCCAGCGCCCCAGACAGTGATTTGATGACAGACACAATGCCATTTGCTCAATGTCATTCCTGTGGAATCTCCAGCCTGGTATCTTCCGAAAACAAACACACCGACTGGTTTGAACTACGACTGGAGGACATGGGTAATACTGAACCAGATGAGATCGGGCGTGACCGCTGTGAAAACCAACAGAACAAGATGGGACCAGCTCGATGAAAATGGGACAAGATGGGACCTTATGCAGGTGCGGCCAACGACAGGACATGGACCACCAGCTCCAGTGCAAACAATGCCCGTTCCCTAACACGATGGACGATCTATGGAAGCCCAACACTAACAGAACAAACTGCGTCCGATTTTGGGACGAACACCTGAAATGATCTCACTTGGACACTAAAACGTAAAAGTAAGTTCAGGTATTTATAACGTTAGCGAATAATTACCTCGCAGCAGCAGACAATATCTCTGAACCCCCCCCCCCCCTGCATGTTCAGAGAGCAACATTCCGAATGCATGTTGCTTTGTCCACTTTGTCCATTTTAGATATGATATTTAAGTGAGCAACGCCTAATGGGGACACCTTTGAAGTATAAAGCGTTAATAGTAGTTTGGTGTAGCAAGCGGAAGGAAATAATATCTTTTTCTTGCTTTCGACCTGAAATATTTTCTCAGTAGGCTTAGCTAAGTCCCCTTTTTCTTTCTAAATATAAATTGTAAAAGCCCTTTACTATCTTTTTTCCAGGACTGGGTGCCTGGGCATAATAGTATTGAAGGGAACGAAAAAGTGGACCCACTTGCCAGTGCAGGGGCAAAAGAAACATTCATAAGCCCAGAACCTGTTGTTGGCATACCAAGAAGCACAGCTAAAATAACAACATAGGACTGGGTGGAACTGATGAAACGTAACTACTGGTATGAGTATGAACAAGTGGGTTTCAAACATTCGAAAGAGTTTATACATGAACTGGATCTACTGGAGGATGTAAATGTCTGTTGAAGTAAAGCCTTGATTCAAAAGAGGCTAAGCAGTAGAAGCCAAAATTTATCTGAGAGCCATAAATGACCCCTTTATCTACGATCTACAAAAAATTATTATTATTAGTTTTGTGACAATAGTTTCCGAAACTGTTAGCGAGCTCGCATACCGAAGCAATATCCTACATCGCATGTGGCATGCATTGCGAAAAGATACGCACTGAGTGTCACATCTGGTTTTCGGTGAATCTTCGGTGACTTTCGGTGGAATTTCGTTCACCGAAAACCAGATGTGACACTCAGTGCGTATCTTTCCGCAATGTATGTTATGCGATGTAGGGATATTGCTTTGGTTTGCGAGCTCCCTAACGTTCATGCGAGGCAGATTTAATGTGTTATTTTAGAATAATGTGAAAAGGGAATTTCTATTCTCATCTAAGAAACGAATAACGCTTTGTGTTATATTCAATAACTAGGCTACAACTGGCTGTGTTTGTATCTTAGTGTTTAAAGGAATTATTTGTACCCTTCATATGGATTTAAGGAATGTTTAACATATAACATTAAGCAGAGGGACGCATTACAAAATTGTAGAGAAAAGTAAAAATATTATGAGATAAAATTCCAATAAACATCATTTATATGTTTTTTTAAACTTTTTATGAATCATAAACGTTAATATTACTTATATTTTTCATGTTTGTAGGTATTATTAACATTTTTGAAAAAATAAAATAAATACATGTAATGCGTCTTAAAAGTACTTTTTTCCAAATTGTGACATATATTTTTGTTTTCGCCTCATAAAAAAACAATATCAAAGGCCTCTTTGCCGATTTGTTATCGTTCACCAACATAAAAAAGCATTAAACAATTAACAAACTGATAAACAAAGATTATGGTAAGCGGCTGGTTTTATCTAATACCCACACTTTTATTTATTTAAGAACTAGGTCAGGATTGTGTATCTTGAAGATCTTTCTTCTTCAACATAGAAAACTTCCAACATAATTTATTAAAAGATACTGATCGGCTTATAGGTAAAGTTTATAATCACAGGAAAAATACAAGTTTATTTCGTATTTTGTGTTTATTTTCTTATTAAGTTAATAATGTTTATGGCCCAACGCAGCGGGGAATATGGGCTTGGTGATAAATTCAAATAAAATTTAGTTCATGGCACCAAGGACAAAATAATCACAAAACCAGTTTTTTTGTACCAGAAACAAAGTAAGCAGTACATACATAAACATAATATATCTTATCTAATAAAAATATATAAAATAAATTTATATCAGAGACCACGAGATCATAGATTTTCATCGCCCTGTATATGACCAAAAATTGTAAATGTTATAATTTAGTTAGTAACAGTGTTTTCGCGGAAAGTGAAATCGTTAAGTGATTTGTTAATGTTTCTCTGAACGGACATACAATTATGCGGTAAAATTAGAAAGTACATTTATTTCGCTTTGGAATGAACAATGACGTTTTATAAATATTTCTTAGAAGGATAGGCAGTAAACAAATTTATTGAGTTTAGAATATAAGGTCTTTTGTTTAGCATTTTGAAACAACGAAAGTAATTTGGTGTCTCCTAGAATTTAACAAAATGGAAAAGTTGTATACACAATAAATTGGTTCTTAAGAAATGAAAATATGGATGTAGTGGGTAGAGAGGATGTTTGTGATTGGCGGTAAAAGATGGATGGAAGGAATGGAAGTGTTGAGTCTGATTTTGAGGAGAGAAAAAATGGGCACTGTGTAATGAATATCTAGAGAGAACAGTCCAGTTTTTAAAAAGTGAGAAGTCGGTGTAAAGTGGTGAAATTGGCCTTTGCGAGCAGAATCGTGGTGAAACGAAATCGTTGACCGAGTTGAGAAGTTAATTTTCCTTGTGTCCGAGGAGATTCCTGTTTTCTGTCTAGAACGAGTAGCCGGTGGGTATCAATTTGCACAAGATATCGAGCAGAGAGAAAACTGAATAGAGATTTCGAGCGAGTCCCGTTGTTTGTTTGTTGGTGAAGCAGTTTGGACGAGAAGGACCTTTCGCTACATCCTAGGAGTACGTGTGGGAGAATCGAGGACTACGCAATCCAGGAAGAAGAAGTAAAGAAGAAACAAAAGGTTGGTCAGAATTTTTGTGAAACGGAGAGAGTTTGTTTTATATCCACACCATATTTGTTTATTTTTTGTATTGAACAGTTCTATAGCATAATTTAGTCTTTCCAAATTTTAAAGAAGAAATAAGTAATCAATTCAAAAGGAGAAAAGTAAATTTTAGTATTTTTTGTAAGAATAGTCTAACGAATTATTTAAATAAAAACTTTGTTCAAACAAAGTAGATATCAGAATTAAAGCTTAATTTATTAGATGAGAAATAGTTGCAACAGAATTACATTTTAGTATAATTTTTAAATCTTGTATTTATGGTAAATTGGATAAATAAAAAATATTTATAACATTTATATGACATCGAGTGTGTTTAATTTCCCTGTTTTGTCCCTGGAGGAAGTAAGCAACTAGAGATACTAGAAGCCACAAACCGAATGTAATGCATTAAAATTAAAATAGCCCTGAGAATAAAATTTATTAGAAAATTTAATTTAATTTTGGTTTTGTTTTACATAAGTAATAATTAAAATAATTAAGTAATTAATCAAAATAAGAATTTGCTGATCAATCTCAGAACAGAGAGAAATACAGAGCATAACAGTATATGAGACATGGATGCTTTCTAACATAACGCTAAAACACTACAAGAGAAAAAAGCCTTCAGAAAAAAATTAGGCTCAATAAACGGAAAGAAGTCAACCCGGTTATTGATATAACTTCTAGCTCTAAAATATGTAAAAGAAACAGATAAGACTTAATACATAACTACTACAATACAAATAGAACCAGATCAGATCGATAAAATAACCTAAGCAAGATCGAGACTTCCCTTACAATATATTCACAGCCAGGAAAAAGAACGCTAAATGCTTGATGAGTCCGTGATAATCTTTTCGTCGAAGGATCGCAAAATAGTGAGAATACTTCGAGACAGGTTTGGGTTTGAATGATGCATACTTTGAATAAATGTCTTCTCTTTGGAATCTTTTTCTTCTAGCATCGTGTTGGCTTATTGAGCAGTTCGGAATAGTATTGTCTAAAACAATTTTGCTTGCGGCTCGAAATCGATCAGTGGATGTCTTATGGTACAACCCTCGGAGATTCGGAGCCAGGATATTCTTCTTCCAACGATTTTTTCTTTATTATGAGGGTACAAAGTTATACAGGGTGTCCAGAAACTCTACCGACAAACGCAGACAGGAGATTCCTCAGGTAATTTTAAGACAATTTAACCAAATTCATCTAGTCCGTAAATGCTTCCTAAGGCAGCTAGAGCTCTTTGAAAATGGCGTCTTGTAATTAGTTTTTCTTAAGTACCTCCTGAATGCTTCTAGTTAGAAAATCGACAATTGGTACACATATTTATCTTCCAGAGATAAATCAATTCCATCCATTACGAATTTCTAGTACCGGTCATAGGCGTCCGTTATGGGTAGGGCAACAGTTACTTTATCGCATAACTTTTTTGTCTTTAAATTTTAAGCATTTTTGACTTTGGTTTATTAAATTGTAAGGTATTCTAGTACTAAAAGGTACTCTTAATTTAAGTCGATAGGATACACCGTTTTCTAGAAAAATCGATTAGAAAATTTTTCGTTTTTTGAATTCCCAAAAAAAAATTAAAAAAAAAGTATTTAGAAAAACGAAAACTTGTACGTTTAATCATATTCCAGAGATGAATCGATTTCATTAGTGGCGAATTTCTAGTATCGGTCATATGCGTGGGTTTTGGGTAGGTCAACCATTATTTTTATAGCATAACTTTTTTGTCTTTAATTTTCAAGCATTTTTGACACTAGATTATTAAATTATGAGGAATTCTAGTAGTAAAAGGTACTCTTGCTTTAAGTTGATAAAATGCACCGTTTTTTTTTTGAAAAATGTTTTCAATTTCTTTTTCAAATTCAAGAGACGAACAATTTTCAAATCAATTTTTCTAGAAAACGGTGTGTCCTACCGACTTAAAGCAAGAGTACCTTTTGGTGCTAGAATACCTCACAATTTAATAATCCAAAGTCAAAAATGCTTAAAATTTAAAGACAAAAAAGTTATGCGATAAAATAACCTACCCAAAACGGACGCCTATGACCGGCACTAGAAATTCGCAATGGATGGAATCGATATATCTCTGGAACATAAATATGTGTACCAATTTTCGTTTTTCTAACTAGAAGTGTTCTGAAGGTATTTAAGAAAAACTAATTACAAGACGCCATCTTCAAAGAGCTCTAGCTCCCTTGGGAAGCATTTTCGGACTAGGTGAATTTGGTTAAATTGTCTTAAAATTATCTGAGGAATCTCCTGTCTTCGTTTGTCGGTAGAGTTTCTGGACACTCTGTATATGTATACTTTAAAAGCCTACGTATCTTAAATTTATTGACGTTAATTTCATTAATCTTAATGCCTCTTTTGTCACGCGATAAACTACAGCTCCGTCTCACTTCCCATGATATCTCCACTATTTGCGTTCTGTATTGACCAATTCGGATATTGCACAAATGTTTTATGATACAGATCTAAAATTTTGTTGTGATTGATCAAGTCAAAGGTTTTCTCAAAGTCGATAAAACCCTCTTTTAAACACTAACCTGCAAACTGAATATAGCTTTTTCGATTCCAAGGTTATTTCTGACACCAAACTCCTCGAGTGCAGTATTCTTAAAAAATATTTCAATTTATGACACATACCACTGATGGTTCGATAATCGCTGTTCCTTTAGAATAGAAGCTTGTAATGAGGAATTTCCAGCGAGAAGTGTTTGCTGGAAAATTTTTTAGTTTTCTTTTTTTATGTTTGTTAAATTTTTGATGATTTGTTGATGTTACCGTTAAAGAGGGTATCAGAAAATTTTAGTTTATTCCTGTTCCATCTTGATTTTGAGCAAAATTGGTTTTTGTATCTTCATATACCTGCCCCTACATGCTTGTCTTCGCTCCACATCTTTCAGAAAAGAAAAATCATGCTTCAATGTGCTAGTACGTGCCGTCCAGCTCATTAGTATAGTGGACTAGCTACGCATATGCAATGGTTTACTTGGATTGAGCCACAGTCGGATCAAAAAATTTTCAAACGGTATAGTATAAAATACCAATTGGATATGCGACTTTGAGTTAGAATCGAAGGTGAAAAGTCACAACTATCGATATGTAAGACAAATAAGGTCTCTCAAGCAGCAAGGTAAGAAACAGAATCTTATTACTTGGTGATACTCATTCTTTGATCACTATGGAAAAGGGTAATATATATGTTAAATTTTAAACCTATCGTTAAAAAACTTGTTTTCTAGATTTAGAAGTGCATATCTAAATCGGCTTCTTGTATTGAAATATGTTTTGCAATGCTTTGTTTAATGGCCAAATTGCTTGTGCGATATATAATTTAAGTTCTCCTTTTATAAACTTTCCTCAGTATTGGTTACTAAATAAAAATTACCAAACAAATAGTAGATTTTTAGAAGGCCTATATTAATGCACAAAAATGAATATGAAGCATATTACAGCATGTCTAACAACATTTGTTCAAAAAACCATCCAGCTTAGCATAATCTTTTTTCGTTTTTCCACTGTTTATTTAAAGCTGCCAGCTTAAAATTTTAAATAAAATCCCCAGAAGAAAACTTACCCAACAGTGATTGGCTGTCGATTGATGTCAACATTATCTGGAGCGGAATACGCATTTGTAGCGTAATACTCTTTGACATGTTGTGGTGTAATGATGATGTCATTGCTGATCTGAGAAGGAGCTAAAACATAAAAATAAACTGTTAGTAAAGGAATTTTAAGGATTTTATTATAAGATTAATACAATAAAGAGACAAACGAGACTTTAAAAATGGTTTTTACGAAGCCGTTATTGTTACTCTAATTCAAAAATAATTCTTCACGTGCCTTCTCTGGTACGAAGGTTGGCTAACTAGTTGTAGGTATCAGCTATACGCTGTGAGCTCGTACGTAGAGGGGATATTTACAAATTCGCGAGCGCCAGTAGTGACAAGTCTGTAAACCTTTACCGGAAATTTGACATAAATGTCAAAGTGATTAATTTAAAATTAAAATTAAAAACATTAATTATAAAAAATATTAGTTGGTCAAAGCTGTGGTATATATTTTTACCTTAAATATACTTACGTTTTAAATATTGAATTTAAGTTTTTTTAATGTTCCGTAATATATAATTATAAATTAATGTATTAATCTTAGCGCCATCTACACGATAGTTGTGAAAGTATCGGAAGTCAGAAATTCATATTTTATCAATAGAACGTCAAAATGATTAGCAAAATCTTAAAGAAATCGATTACAATTTAATTACTGTTTTGCGCTGTAAATATTAAGCGATAACAATTAAATAATAAATTTAAAAATTACCGGTGAAAGTTGAATTAGTAACCGCTAGGAGCGACACCAGCGAAGCTCAGAGCGTATATCATCACCATTATCAATCAGCCGTAAGGTAAAGGAGGGTAAGAGTACGCGGTCGGCTAAAAGTACGCAGGGAATTTTTAAACGTTCTCCAGCAGTGGAAGTATACGGATGTATGTTTTGATTTGTTTTCTTGTGTTTACAAGTTTTGTTATTTGTTTTGATTTATGTGTTGTGAATACTAGCTGTAAGTGTTTCAATTTTTATTACCATCATCACATCGACCTAGTTAATTTTTGCACATCTAACCTTGAAAATGACGTATACTTGTGAACATTGTCTTACACAATATTCTGACTCGGATAAATACAACCAGTTAAGATGTAATGGAGATTGCCAAAGAAACTTCTGTATGAAATGTACAAAATTAAACAAGACCATCACTAAAGCCCTATTGGACCAAAAGTCTTCTCATCTTAGATTCTTTTGTACCGTATGTGACTCTCCAAGTTTAAATTATTTAAATGACAAAATTACAAATTTATCAAAAAATCAAATACCTTTAGAGAACTTTGAGGCCTTAATTCAAGTTACTAAAAAACTAAATGACAATTTGCCTGTTTTCATCGAGACTTATGACCTATTAACTAAAAATGACGGCAAACTGGACTATCTTACGAAAAAAATTGACGAGATCCACAAACTAAACAACCTGCTGAATCCTGAAAAGATTTTAAAATCTGTAAGGCACATGGAACACGACATTTTTAACATATCGTCAGTTTTTTTCGGCTCTTCTTCAGATGAGACTATCAAGGTTGAAATCCAAGACACAAATTCAACTGAGATTAAGTTGGGATTAGAAAGGCTCTCTTCAAATATCGGTGAAATTTCAAATCAAATGAGCAGTCTTACAAAAAATCTATCTAATATACCAACTAAAAAAGAGATATTGAAGAAAAATACATCTTATGCCACCGCAAGTACCCAAACTGAAGAGCCCCGACATCTCGAACCAAGTCCAGAGCAAAAGCCAAAAATTACAGAAGATAAATGTCACTTTGTAGTTATTAGTAACTTGACCCCAACGTACACCCCTATACAAGTTGTGCACTATATCAAAGAGAGGCTAGGCATTAAGGAATACATTAGATGTTACACACTCCATAAAGATGCCGACACAGCAACTGGCTCTTCGTTCAAAATAGATATAAAATCTAGAACAGCTATTAACCTATTATTTAATAAGGAAATTTGGCCACCTGGTGTTAACATCAAATGGTCTATAGAATCTTCCAATTCTGAACCAACGCTTTCATCTGAGTCACATAAGAATCCGAAGAATCTCAGAAGTCCTGTCACCTTGGAAAATCCAATTAACAATTCTCGCAAGAACAAAGATGAAGTAGAAAACACAAACATACGTACAGACAAGCAGGCCATCGAAGTTTGTAAATCTAAGAATCCGTTCCATTCGCCTGTAAATTTCATTAAGAAGGATACTTTAGAACCTTCGATAAATCTGGATCCTTTGACCCCACCAAGAGTTAGATTAACCAATAACTCGAATAGTCGATATCTTCTAGCCAGATTAAGGGAACCGGATATCTTAAAAGCCATTAAACTTCATCTTGCTTATCTACACGACCAACCAGCTTCAGTGTTTTACGATGGATTTACCAATACAAGCGTTAAACTCTTTGGCTTCCGAGGGACTTCCCACTGAGACTGAAGATCTACGACGAATTCTGCTGGAATTTAACAATGCCTATGGGATTGGTCCAGATGAGGTGGAACCTGATCTTGATGCTTACAGATCCTTTCTCACTTCTGAAAGAATTATTCACCTGCAAAAATCAAGGGAATGTCACCGAAATTACTATTCCGCTGCCTCTCCAAAACGAAATTTTTAAACATCACGACGTGTTCTGAGGGACTAGAATCCTCAAATTGTTTTAGTGATAACAACTTTAGCATGGTTCTGATTAATATTCGTTCTATAAGATACAAAACTGATGAATTGTTTTTGTTCCTAGAGGAATTAGGATTTCCCCCGGTAGTTGCGGTTACAGAGCACTGGCTTGAAGTCAACGAGCCTTTTTTTGTAGAAAAATACACCACAATTGCTAGGTATGATCGTCCAAGCTCAGCTTACGGAGGCACCCTAATTCTATTTACGAGCAATGATTTTTCTTCGGTAACAAAATATGACTTTCTGCTAAGTGAAGCCTTCTTTGGAACCTAAGACTAACCTAACTCTTCCGTGGAACTATTTTTTCAGAACCTGCTAAATTTGTTAGATGACCTGCCCCATAAAAGTAGAAAAATTTTATGCGGGGACTTTAACATTGATTATGCTGCTGCTAGTGCTACACAAATATCCTTGGTCAACATATTTGAATCGTATGGTCTAACAATGCACGTTGATTCTCCTACAAGGATTACAAAAACTTCATCTACCATAATTGATTATACTGTCTCAGATTTTTCACCCCTTGACGTCCACTCTACAATTATTAATGCTGGATTATCTGATCATGAAGCAGTTTATACGAAGTTTAATATCTTGAGCAAACCCTCCTCGAAAACCCGACGTTTAGGCAGGATTTTTTCCAACCGGAACTTTCGTAATTTCCAAAATTTATGCTTAACCTCTGAGTGGCGCTTTCCTGCTATGGACGTGGATAATAATTTCAGTGCTTTTTTGGATAAGCTTGTCTGTATCTTCAATAAAGCATTTCCTTTAATTGCAATTAAGCCAAAACCTCGCAAACCCTGGACTACTAAAGGTATCCGAATATCTTCCAAGAATATGCGTTCTCTTCTCTATATCAGGAAATTTACTACCAACGTTTCTATCACTGAATATATCACCAAGTACAGGGCAACCTATCTTAAACTTATAAAATCAGCTAAAAAAGACTACTACCATAACCGTTTGGGAAGCTCAAAAAGTGTTGCAAAAGAAACTTGGTCCATAATAAACGATCTTCGAAATAAAACCCACACTGCTAAAACAATTTCCCTTCCAGACCCTGAAAATCTAAATGAATACTTTGTTAATGTGAGTAAAAATATTACATCAACTATTTTGCCACAACAAGATCCCATTGCTTATCTCCCTAATTCAAGAAAGGTCTCGAATTCATTCTTTATAAAACCAGTCGATAAATCTGAACTGATCCAAACAATCAATAGTATCAAAAGCAAATCCTCCTGTACTACTGATGGTCTATCGATAAAAATTTTCTAATCTCCCAGAAAATGTGTTAGAAGTCCTCATCTCACTAATTAATGATTCCTTTGAGAAAGGTAAATTTCCAGAGTGCCTGAAGACAGCCATCATTATTCCTCTTCATAAGGGTGGTGAAATATCTAATACCTGCAATTATAGACCTATTGCACTACTACCGGTACTCTCCAAAATTATTGAGAGACTCATAAAAGCCCGACTTATGTCCTTTCTAGTTGAAAACAACATTTTATCACAAAATCAGTTCGGCTTTTTAAATAATAAATGCACCACTGATGCCATCTTTTCTGTACTACATGAGGTTTATCAAGCACTGAACAATAATCTTCACACTGCCACCGTTTTTTGTGACTACGCCAAAGCTTTTGATTGTGTAAATCATAACATTTTGATAAGAAAACTAAATTTCTACGGAATTCGAGGTATTTCTTTAGATTGGTTCCAATCTTACTTGGATGATAGGAAACAACTGGTTAGAGCAAATGATACAGACTCTAGTCTCAAAAACATTGTATGTGGGGTACCTCAAGGTTCAGTATTGGGTCCTCTACTTTTCCTTGTCTTTATTAATGACATCACTAGTTTAAAAATCGATGGAAAAATCTTTCTTTTTGCTGATGATACCAGTATCACTTGGAGCAACTCAAATATTGCAACTCTTCATGCTACTATAACTTCTGATCTACTTACAATAAAAACCTGGTCTGACTCTAATTTACTCTCGTTTAACGTAGATAAAACAGTAGCATTGTCTTATAAAGGAGTCCTTCAACCCTTACCTCTTAATAACAGCCATATCAGTACCGTTGATTCTGTGAAATTTCTTGGTATTTTTTTAGACAGCAACCTTAAATGGTCCCACCATATCGATTTGTTAAGGAAGACACTATCCTCAGCTTGCTATGCTATAAGATCTGTTTCGAATGAACTCAATTTAGCATCTTCCAAAATAACATATTTTTCTTTGTTCGAGTCACATCTTCGTTATGGTCTTCCTTTTTGGGGTTCTGGTACAGCTGCCCAATTCGATGTTATTTTCAAATTACAAAAAAGAGCAATTAGATATCTGTTTGGCCTCAGAAGAACAACACATTGCAGAAGTTACTTCAAAGATCACAGAATTTTAACCCTTCCATCTTTGTATATTTTAGATACTGTTTGCTTAATTCGTAAACATCTACATGTCTTTCCACCAAGACCTAATCATGACTACTTCACGAGAAATTCTACGTTTGACGTTTATATGCCGATCCCGTCCTCTGAGTTAGTAAAGAAATCTATATTATATTCCGCAAAAAAACTTTACAACCATCTCCCTCTACAACTTAAATCTGCAGCATCTTTCCCCAAATTCCGTAAACTGACAAAAGCCTACCTATCTGAAAGACCATATTATTCAGTAGAAGATTTTCTTAATCAATAACTAAGAAATTACAGTACCCTTTGCACAAGTAGTATTTTTATTATCATTTTTTTTGTCTATATTTGGGTGTCATATGCAGCAGCTTAACTTTTAAACTTATTAATTACTATGTAGACTATGCATTTGCAATTTACTTAAATTTTGCAATTGATTACTTCTGTTTAACTTCATTATTATTGTTATTATTGTAAATATATCGACGATTTATGTAATTTTAGTAAATTGGATTGTTATTGTTTTGTTTTCTTGACTTTTTATAAGCTTTGTCAATAAAATTGTACAATTTTTCATGACAATAAAGCATATTTCTATTCTATTCTATTCTATAAACACTTGGCATCACTGCAGGAATTTCGTGATATTATCACGTTTTAGTGTGCTTTCAAACTTTCAACTGGAGAAGAACCCGCCATATTGTCATCCACCTGACACTCTATCTCTGAATTTTACAAGGTAAATTGTTCTTTTTCACCTTCGGAATGTAATATTTTTACTCTAAAAAGTAAGAGTTTAAGGTTACTTAACAGTGGTAGGCATATTTTGTATTAATATTAAGGCAAATACCATACGATTAGCTATCTAATGAGTGGAGTTAAAGAGAAGGGTCTGTTTAGTGCAGGCACGAAGCGGCCATTCTTTGAATCATGTCACATGAGTCTAAAAGTACGCAGTCTAAACATTTTAAGGATGGAAATGCGGATCAAAAGGAAAAATATGAAAGATAGTGACAAAGAAACCAAAAAGAAAGCTTCAAACGTCAAAACTAAACTATGGTCCTTTTCATGAGCATTTTTCAGTGCGTCACAAATGATAGAAAAAAATGTAAGTCCGTGATAATACACATTTATAACATTTATTCTAAAGCCGGACTCAAACGACTCGTGTACTTGGCGAATAATCGTCACTTGCGTATACTGGCAATGCTGTGTGAGTGGGTTACTAGTACAATTATTGTACTATTGTATTGTACTGTACTTGTCAAACACTAATAATAATAATGTTAATACTACTATTAATTGACAAAGAATTGTTCTAGTAACCCTCCCAAAAGACATAGTAAGTAACGCAAGTAACGATTATTCGTCAAGTACACGAGTCGTTTGAGCCCGGCTTTACGTGACATTTTAGATAAATCTGACAGGTGTCACATTTTATTTGCAATTTGGCATAAATCAAATCAATTGTAAAAATGAATAACCATTTTCAAGGCTTCTACAATTTGCAAGCCATACGGATGCTGAGACTAAGGAAGATGAGGGAATTCTACAATTTACAATTCACGTCACATCTGCTCAGCGCGGTAAAGTTCCAACGAGACTGGTTCCCTTCATACTCCACACAGAGTAAATGTAAATAAAAATGAATAACCATTTTCAATTTCGTTGCAAAACGAAAATACAGCCGAACCATATTCCAGTCCAATCAGAGAGTGTTGCAAGCACCTCTACCGGTTTCGAAACTTATTAGTCTCTCATCAGGAGGCACATATGCTGCTCTCCCTGATCCAACCAAAACAAACCCCAGCGTGCAGTCCCGAATTGTAGAAGCCTCGGAGGTGTAACCAGAGAAGGTTCCCATTGTTTTCATTCTGGTGGGATATGTTATGTGCCATTAGAGTGAAAACTTAGTCTTTTGCTAGCAGTTGCCGCTAGGGCATCTATGCCATTTCGTTCGTTGCAATTCGGGACTGCACGCTGGGGTTTGTTTTGGTTGGATCAGGGAGAGCAGCATATGTGCCTCCTGATGAGAGACTAATAAGTTTCGAAACCGGTAGAGGTGCTTGCAGCACTCTCTGATTGGACTGGAATATGGTTCGGCTGTATTTTCGTTTTGCAACGAAATTGAAAATGGTTATTCATTTTTATTTACATTTACTCTGTGTGGAGTATGAAGGGAACCAGTCTCGTTGGAACTTTACCGCGCTGAGCAGATGTGACGTGAATTGTAAATTGTAGAATTCCCTCATCTTCCTTAGTCTCAGCATCCGTATGGCTTGCAAATTGTAGAAGCCTCGGAGGTGTAACCAGAGAAGGTTCCCATTGTTTTCATTCTGGTGGGATATGTTATGTGCCATTAGAGTGAAAACTTAGTCTTTTGCTAGCAGTTGCCGCTAGGGCATCTATGCCATTTCGTTCGTTGCAATTCGGGACTGCACGCTGGGGTTTGTTTTGGTTGGATCAGGGAGAGCAGCATATGTGCCTCCTGATGAGAGACTAATAAGTTTCGAAACCGGTAGAGGTGATTGCAGCACTCTCTGATTGGACTGGAATATGGTTCGGCTGCATTTTCGTTTTGCAACGAAATTGAAAATGGTTATTCATTTTTATTTACATTTACTCTGTGTGGAGTATGAAGGGAACCAGTCTCGTTGGAACTTTACCGCGCTGAGCAGATGTGACGTGAATTGTAAATTGTAGAATTCCCTCATCTTCCTTAGTCTCAGCATCCGTATGGCTTGCAAATTGTAGAAGCCTCGGAGGTGTAACCAGAGAAGGTTCCCATTGTTTTCATTCTGGTGGGATATGTTATGTGCCATTAGAGTGAAAACTTAGTCTTTTGCTAGCAGTTGCCGCTAGGGCATCTATGCCATTTCGTTCGTTGCAATTCGGGACTGCACTCTGGGGTTTGTTTTGGTTGGATCAGGGAGAGCAGCATATGTGCCTCCTGATGAGAGACTAATAAGTTTCGAAACCGGTAGAGGTGCTTGCAGCACTCTCTGATTGGACTGGAATATGGTTCGGCTGTATTTTCGTTTTGCAACGAAATTGAAAATGGTTATTCATTTTTATTTACATTTACTCTGTGTGGAGTATGAAGGGAACCAGTCTCGTTGGAACTTTACCGCGCTGAGCAGATGTGACGTGAATTGTAAATTGTAGAATTCCCTCATCTTCCTTAGTCTCAGCATCCGTATGGCTTGCAAATTGTAGAAGCCTCGGAGGTGTAACCAGAGAAGGTTCCCATTGTTTTCATTCTGGTGGGATATGTTATGTGCCATTAGAGTGAAAACTTAGTCTTTTGTTTTCATTCTGGTGGGATATGTTATGTGCCATTAGAGTGAAAACTTAGTCTTTTTCAAATCAATTGTGTTTATTACATTTATAAAATGGTATTTTCTTTGATTTGTATAGTCTTATAAATTGTACACATTATACTCGTAGATATATTATATAATTTGTAAATATTTTTTTTTCGATTATAGCGCCATCTATCGACAACTAGAATAAATGTTATAAATGTCTGTAATCACCGACGTGCCTTTTTTTCTGTCACATACAATTTAATGCGTTAGAAAGAAATCGAAAAACTGTGACGCACTGAAAGATGCTCATGAGAAAAAGAATATATAACTTTTGATATTGAGCAACCCAAACCATCTACCAGCTTAAACCGAGAATCAGAAGAAACTGTTGAGTGCCGAGGATGTGGACAGTCATTTTTTAGTGACAATTGGATTCAATGTGGAATATGTGCAGAATGGTGGTTTAGCGTATGAAGGAAGCGGCACTTTCGTTTGCGACAATTGTAAGACTATTAACTAATGCGTACTTTTACCTTAACTCATTCGTACTTTTAGCCTCCCTGGAGCTCAAGAGTACGCAAATGACACTTTTTCAAAATATTTTTTTACAGGGATGTTTTTTGTTTAAACATAATAAAATATGATTTTATTGTTACAATAAAGATCGATATTCAACAAATATGGTATTGTTATGTCTTTCTTTCCCGAAGTTACAACCCACAATAAACTAAGTGCGTACTCTTACCCTCCTTTACCCTAATTGATCCATTGTTGAACATAGGCCTCCTCCAGATATTTCCATCTTCTTCTGTTCTGCACCTTTGCTATCCAATTGGTCACAATTCTTTTGAGGTCGTCGGCCCATCGCGTTGGGGGTCTTTATAGATGAACTATTTGTTTAATGTTTTTAAAGGCACTTCGAGATTTCTCGATTTTTATTCTGATTTTTCGTGTACACTCTTTCGACTCATTAATATTTGTTCTTAGATTGTGATTCTTTTGTTCTCATTCTATTAGTTCATTATTTACGTATCAGTTAATATTGTTGGTATGTTTCTTGGTGATTATAACAAATTTGATTCTCTTTGTGAGTATTTAGTTATAAACTGTCAAATTGTGTTTATTAGATTTAGGCTTCGGTATTTGATATAGTTTGTAGTTCTTGTGCACTGCTCGCTCTTAGGACGGTATCATCAGTGTGCCTGATATTTTCTATGCTGGTTCATTAAGCTTTATTCTACCTTCGACGTGCGACAGGTGCAACCCTGTCGCACGCCTCGTCGGATTCGTAAATCTTCGGATGTTGTGTATTCTATTTCAATTGTTGCCGTTTGGTGTAAATATAGTTCTTAGGTAATTCGCAAGTATTGTTCGTCAATTCCAGTTGTTCTCACAATTTCGATGATTTTTGGATGGTTATCGCAGCCAAATGCTTTTCGATAATAAATAAAAATGGATAAATATACATCTACATTCATGTATCTGCATCGTTGCGTTAACACATTTAAGGCAAAAGGAGCATGTCTTGTTCACAATCCATTTCGAAATCTGAATTGAGTATCACTGATGATTCTGAGAAAAAATTTAAGGGCATGAGACATCAAGCTTAATATTCGATAGTCACGATATTGTGAGGGATTGGGAACTTCGGGTGTTCCGAATGTTGATTTTAGCCAGTCTGATGGTATTTTATATGTCGGCCAGTCGGATGTACCTTATTAGATAGTGCTGTTATCACGTCTAAGCTTTTACTTTCGTTGTCTGCAATTAATTTCAGTACTTCGACATTGATATTGTCTGGGTAGATGACTTTTCCGTTTTTCTGAGCTTTTACTGCATTTCTGAACTTCTTCATTGGTTATGTATGGAGATAGTTTTACATCAATAAATTTGCAAAACAAATGTTACAACTGATTCACTCTCTGTTCTTCTTGCTATTCAAACTATAGATTTTCAAATCGAAGATTTAATAAAATGTAATGTTTTTCCACCTTTCAATATATCCTATCTATTGTCTCTGAACAGTAAAAATATATGATTATGATTGTTTAATGAAATTTATCTGTGAAACTAAAATTAATTAACCTCTATATCCATAAATGGTACTGGAGTGAACAGACTGAAATGGGTGAAATATATATTACTGTAAAAGCTTTTTAACAGAGAGAGAGGTTTAGCAAAGGCAAGTTAAAAACAAGTAGTGGTGGTTGCCTGATATGGTAATGTTGAAAAAATATAATTTTAATTAAATTGCTGAAAGGATAGTAGATATGTATTTACTGAAAATGATCTACACACGATCTACAATATTCCAAAAACATTTTTTTTAAAGTATGGTAGAATAATTTTATTTTTAAATTAAATAGGCATATTCAGTACAATTCATAGATTACTCAAGAAAAAATTTAAGGAAAAATACTGAAAAATAAGCCAACGGTGGCAAATTTTTAAAAGACTCCTCAAAATATAATGAATTTTGCGATGGACATCAGAACTCATCATTGAATCATGGTCTCATCATTGAATCATGGTAAACAAAAAATTCAAAAAGATTTTATTAGCTTATGCGTTTCTGGAAGTAACGCTGTCAAGTTTTTTTAGTTTTATCTAATTTTGACTTTTTGATATCACTCAGAAATCTAAACAAAGAATTTTTTTGCAAAAAAGGGTGAAAATCAACATATTTATTATTGTTAAACAAAAAATAAGCATAAAACAAAAATATCTTGACAGCGTTACCTCAAGGAATGTCTAAAGAAAATATATACAAAATTCCAGGTGAGTTGGTCAAGTAGTTTTTGAGTTACAATGTCTACAGCCTGAAAAAAGCAGTTTTGACAAAAACGCGTTTAATTGTCAACTTTTATTTTCAATTTCTTTTTTGTCTGTCAAATGGTAAAGTGATGCACACCGAAATATGTTTTTAAATCGCGTACTAATTTACAAAACAAAATAAGAACAGCTGTTGACCGTTTCTCACTAAACGTTTCTCACTCAGTACGAACTTGCTATAAAACGAGTCGAAGGTAGGGAGGAATTTTTTGTTTACCATGATGCAATGATGAGTTCTGATGTCCACCGCAAAATTTATTATATTTTGAGGTGTCTTTTAAAAATTTGCCACTCTTGGCTTATTTTTCAGTATTTTTCCTTGATTTTTTTCTTGAGTAATCTATGAATTGTACTGAATATGCCTATTTAATTTAAAAATTAAATAATTCTACCATACTTTCAAAAAAACAAATGTGTTTGGTATATTGATTTCAACCCCTTCGGCCCCCCTTAAGGATAGCTATGACACGATTTTGATAGGCAACCCATGCTAGAAATATTTGTCTATGTATGAAATTTAATAAAAAAAATGTTTCATCCGGCAAGCAGATCGGTACATTTTGACCTCATATTCGGATCTTAGACTATCATGAGCTGTAGATATTTTTGGTCTTCCAGAACCTTGCTTTCTTTCGAGAGTTTCTTGTTCTACTCTCCATCTTTTATTACTATTAAAAACTGTTGTTCTGCTTACATTAAAATAGTTCTTTACGGCAGATAGTGACCGACCATCTTCTAATTTCGTTACGATTCTTGCTATTAGTTCTTTGCTAGCATGTGGAGCCATTTTTTGAGGTTGAACAGAACAAGTTATCTGACAAATTTTAAGATTTAGCAGTGACAGTATGTAAATAATAAGTATTTATCCTTTAAAATACACTGCTCAATATTCTACAAAATACGCTTTAAGAGTCGTATCAGTTTTTTTTTAGGAACCAGCTGTACATTCGATGAATTGTGCATTCGACCAACTGTTTGTCGACCAAATGTTGTCTACTAATTTTCCGTCGACGAAGTGTTCTCGACCAACTTTCCTAGACCCATATGAATCCTGCACGATCTCCCATCAAATCCCCACCAAAAAAAAGTACCTCTACTAAATGAATCACCCTTTATTAGATTAATAATTTTATCTGCTTGCAAAATTTTTTAACTACACTATTGCGCATACTGGGACTGGGTTACATATCTTCGTACGGTTATCACACATTCTAACCACTGCCGTTATCTCCGATACAGGTATTGTCATTACGTTTAAATTACAGAATAAAATGCCCATAAAATAAAGATCAACATTGAATAATACTTCTTATTGACACATTCTATATCTAGCTATTTATATCTTTATTTGCGTGTTGTATTGGCAGACACTAGAAAACCTTTTTTAAACATTGATATTTAGGTTAAACACATATTTTTCCGTAATATAAACAAGCTAACGTATTATATTTACCTGTAATATTGTGAGCAATATAAACAAATATAAAACTTGTAAAACTAATTTATTCTATTAATTGCTATTTTTAGAATTTTTATGTCAGATAAGGTATTGTTAAATGAATCTTACATAGAGTTAGATTGGGTATACCCGAAATTAAATGAAAATACCCTTGAATATCCAAAACAACTATTCTAAAATTGAATGACTAATAAACAGACATTTTGATTGTTATTTTAACCTACGACCTACGTGGAAACGGAAAATCAGATCTCTACCAATAATATCATTTGCAATACCATCACCTGGTTTTATCTTAACACGTTAAGCGCCACCATGGTAAAAAACACAATTCTGAGGGCCACTGTGTAAAAGTCATAAGTATGTAAACTAAAAAGGGGTAGTTCCCTGGGTTGGCTGTATACCATATAGTTAAACAAACTCCAACTTGAAGTAAAAACCACTTCTATGTAATAGAAATATTTACTAATATTTTAAAAAATCCCAATGGATTGAATAAAATATGTCCAATTTAGAACGTTTTCGGACCTATCAGTCCATCATCAGTGAATTCAAATACTTGCTAAATAGCCCCAGAATCAAACAATGGTTGTAATTATATTTCAATCTACATTATGTTGTTGTAATGTTGAAAAGGCTAAACGCCGTTATTAATAGATATAACCTCTGGGAACATGGTGAAACTCCAATCGAGAAACTTAATCAACCATCTTAGGTTGACCGTTGGCCTAAGATGGTTGGTTAAGTTTCTCGATTAGAGTTTCACCATGTTCCCAGAGGTTATGTATATCTATTAACATCGGCGTTTAGCCTGTTCAATATCACTACAACATAATGTAGATTGAATTATAATTACAACCATTGTGTGGTTCTGGGGCTATTTAGCAAGTATTTGAATTCACTGATGATGGACTGATAGGTCCGAAAACGTTCTGAATTGAACATATTTTATTCAATTCATTGGGATTTTTTAAAATTTTAGTAAATATACCTATTACATAGAAGTGGATTTTACTACATGTTACAGTTTGTTCATAAGTATGTATCACAAATGCCCTATTTAACTGTATCTTTTATAATTTATGTGTTATAATGTTATTTTCGCGTAAAAGCATTGTTGTATTGAAATGGATACAAGTGTAATGATAATAATGTCATATAAAAAAAGAACAAGAATGTTTTCAAAAAATGTTACACAAAAAAGGACACAACAGACTTTTCGGAGAAACCTTTTAGTGCAAATAAGTCTCTTCATTGATTTTGAGAGTGCCTATGATAGTATCCATCGAGAATTTCTGATCCACGCCCTGAAAGAGTTTAATATTCCAACTCAACTCATTGACATATGTAGTAAAAGAAACACTTACAAAGCAAAATTCGAATTCAAAACGCACTAACAGATACAATCCACGTTAGAACGGGCCTACGACAGGAAGACGCCCTATCCTGTATTCTATTCACATTAGAAAAAATAATTAGAGAGTCAAAAGTCAACACCAGAGGAACAATAATAACAAAGAGTGTACAAATATTGGCATTTGATGATGTTGATATCATAGCTAGAAGCAAAAGAGAAATGATAGAAGCATTTAAGGCGATAGAAAGAGCGGCAAAACAGTGGCCTAAATATTAATAAAATAAAAACCAAATACATGAAGGCCAGCAAATTGACAGACCAAAGAAACCTACAGAACCTGACAATAGGAGACTATAACATCGAAAGCGTAAAATTTTTTACATATCTAGGTTCACTAGTTACCGCAGATAACAATGTCAGAGAAGTAGTTATGAGAAGAATACATATTGCTAATAAAACATATTAAACTAATTAAACATCTAAGATCTAACAACATCACGAGAAAATCCAAATGCAAAATATACAAAATCCTGATAAAACCGGTCCTTATATATGGATCAGAGACATGGACAATGTCGAAAAGCGATGAGAACTTATTAGGTACGTTTGAACGAAAAATCCTCAGACACTATATAAGGGGGTGAAAGAAAATGACGTATGGCGCAGAAGATATAATTTTGAACTATACGCAGCATACAACGAACCCGGCGTCATAACATCCATAAAGATCGGACGTCTGCGCTGGATGGGCCATGTTGAACGGATGTTGGAGACCGAAACACCAAAACATATAATGAGGCAAACACCAGTAGGGAGAAGGTCAAAGTGAAGACCCAAACTTAGATAAATGGAACAAGTGGAACAATATCTGAAAACACTTGAGATTACCCACTGGATGATTCTATTATAACATCGTTTTGTTTACTGTTTTTTTTTCTGCAAAAACACGCTTCAACTTGAAATGTTATGGGTTTTTAGACACCTATTAAAGAAGACGATAGGCGAGTATTATAACATTCTTCTAAAAATCGAAAATTATTTTTAAACTTTTTTTCTGTTTAAAAAATTATGCGATATTTTTTGTGATTAGTGTATATTATAAAATATATACTGCCGTCCTAAGCAAGAAGGCAGTATCTCCAATTTTACAATTTTCGAGTTTGTTCTTTTATATGGGTTATTATACAATTATTAATATACCTAACAAAGTTAGAAAGCAGTAAGCCTTCATTCCTGGGTCTGGTAGAGTAGTAAAATTGCAGTAACTCAACTTGTTGTTAGGCATTACTTAGTTAAAAGGCAGTAAGTATCTTATACAAGCCTAAAAAGCAGTATCTCATACAGAAAAAAATGGAGATACTGCTTTTTAATCTAGCAACTGCTTGACTACTTTTACTACTACTGTCTTCTTTCTTAGGACGGCAGTATAGAAATGTATAGAAATGAGCAAATATATAGAAATGTATATGTTACAGTTCAAGTTGATTCTCAGTTAGAGTTGACTCCAACTAGTTGGAGTCAACTCCAACTGAAACGAGCAGTAAAAGTTGATTTTAAAAATTTAAATCAACTTTTACTAGTTGGAGTTGACTCTTCCTGAATCGATTCAGTAAATGTTGATTATACGAGAATCTCAAGTGCATTTTTAATGAGTGTGCGTTTCTTTGTTTTGACCGTTTCAACTGCTTATTAGTATAGGCTGTAACGTCGCCCCCATTAGGTAAATTATTCTGATTCGATTTTTTGCACAAACTTACTCAAAGAAATACATCCGTATAACAATCCTTATAACAAATACACAGGGTGTCACGCGGTACCGCGGTCGAAAAATTGTCCAATTTCAGTAAAGTCAGTCAGTAAAGTGACTCTTTATCGAACGAGTCTGATATTACGAGCAGAGGAACAGACGCGTTCGATAAGGAGTATTGAGGTGGTGCGTACAAAATTGTATCTTCAATCATAAAAAAACATTAACACTTACTTACAACTTTGAGGAATTTTTTTAAATTTTAGACGAAATAAAAAATTCGTATGACAGTAATGACAGTAATCCCAGATGACTTTTTTGATGCATGATGGCGGGTTTTGATGTTTAATCGATAGTTATCATATTGTATACTTACTTTACCTAATTACTAAATCTGTAAAGTTTTGATTTATTTTGTATGAATATAATTGCGAAACACGGAATTTTACTTTTTGACATAAATTTTATTAATAATAAGATAAATTTTGTACAATATTTTTAATAATTAAAGTAAACAAATTTTAATTTCACTCAAATAAATAATCGATTGCAGCCATTGACCACTTACATTCAATCTCGGTTAATTTGATTAATTATCGCGGCAGGTAAAGTAACATTCTTCTTTCAATACAACAAAGTCTTACTTTACTGCCGAAAATGAGGGCAAATGAGTACCTACAATAATGAATGATTTTAGTAGTGACGTTTGGCGATAAACAATGATTTTAAACAAATTCGCAAACATATGTAATTTTTTCACTTCGTACAAATTTTTTTTAGATCCGTTGGGCCTTTTTTCTCTAAAATTGACTGTTGTCGAGTTATTAGCGACTTGAAGTTTGAAAAACGCCAAAATAACCATTTTCAAGGTTTAATAACTCGGTTAAAGATAATTATTGTGAAAGTCGAGCGAGCGGTCGTGGAGTAACGGCATAATCGCTGGCCTCATACGCCAATGCACGTGGGTTCGAGCCCTGCTAAAGACAAACCATTTTCATTTCCAATAATGACACGAGCCGTCTCACCGTGCCTCGGAGAGCACGTTAAGCCGTCGGTTCCCCTGGGCTAGTGTACATCGACACTAGTTACTTGATTCAGGGTTAAAGATGTAATTGGCGCCGGAACTGTCCGAAAGGCAAAAATGCCATACGATATTATATATTATGAAATTCAGAAACTAAAAAAAATCAAAGATTAAAACTACCTCTATAAGATCCTGAATAAATTGTTATCATTATTTCATTAATAAGATATTATTTTTAATTATCAATAATGAGCGCTAACCGTGTATTGAGGCGGCCGTCAATGTGAGTGCGAGTGAGATCCACCATCGGACGGCTGGAATGGTGCATCTCTTTAGCACTCACCATTGACGGCCGCCTAATACGCACTTAGCGCTCATTGTTAATAATTAAAGATAAAGCTTAGTAATAAAATAAAGCACAAAAATTTCTGCTGGATCTTGTAGAGGGGCTATAAACTTTAATTTGGTCACTTTCTGACTTTCATAATAATGGATTTTAACCGAGTTATTAAGCCTTGAAAATGGCTATTTTCGCATTTTTAAAATTTTAAATCGCGTATAACTCGACAACAATCAATTTTAGAGAAAAATCACAAATTACCTTTTTTGCTCAGAATATCGCAAATGATCTAAAAAAAAATTGTTCGAAGTGAAAAAATGATTTTTTGTGAATTTTTTCTAAAAAAATTCTTTAAACAATTTATCGATCAAGGTACTGCCTGGCACCCAGTAGATTTGTTATAAGGACCTCTTTTTGAGTAAGTTTGTGCAAAAAATTCGAATCGGAGTAATTTACCTAACGGGGGCGACGATAAAGCCTAGACTAATTTGAACATATTCAGTAACATTTAATTTCTAGAATCGGCTGTTTGTGTGAATCAGAATCAACTTTTACTAAATGGCATTGGGAAGAGTATACTTTTCCTAGTTGGAGTCTACTTTTACTAGTAAATGTTGAATATAAATCTTCATTTTATATTTATAATCAACTTTTACTGAAACCAGCCGTTAGAGTTGACTCCAACTAGTTGGAGTCAACTCCAACTGGATAATCAACTTGAACTGTAACATATACAAACTATACCCCCACACGAAAGACTAACGTGGTTTCGTTTGAAGCAGGCTCTATTTATTTAATTCATTTTATTCACTAATTTTCTGTATGCGGTATCTCTCTGGTCTATGTTGTGATAGTCATTATCTTTTACTTTGGACCAGCTTGGGTTCACTGTTATAAATTTCAATGAAATCAGTAGTTGCGATATCTATATATGTCCAGATTTTCCAGATCTACCCATTTCCATTATATTCTTTTCTTTATCCATCTGCGGGTCTGTTTAGTATTTTTTTGGTATTCTCTGTATTTCTGTAAGTATGATGTAATATATTTACGATGCATGATAAATCACTAGTTAAACAACAAAAAGTTATAATTTTTAATGTGCCTGGAAGTCGCATTTTTTGTTAACAATATTGTAATGACTTTATAATTAAATACACAACCATATATAGCCTATATATAGCATAATACTTATGTACGAGATACCTTTTTTATTTTGCACTTTGTTCTTGAACATAAATTCATATAATTGTTGTTATCAATTTAATTTAAAAAATTTCTGTCTACATAACTTTATAACCGGAAAAAAATTATTTCGTACTAGAAGATTTGCTCTTCTGAACAATATGTATCTACAGTAATGTCTTTATTAGTATTGGTTTATAGCTAGAGCATAACTTTACTTTTTTCTTATAATTTTCTCAATGGAGGTTGGTTTCTATTATTGAACAATCTATTTGCTTGTTGTTCAAATTTTTTTTATACAGAATGCAAGTAATATATTAACACATTAAGCGCCATTTGTATCTTTTTAGATACAAATAACTTTGATCATTTATGCTACCTGTATCTAAACGAATACAAAAGAATATTTTCACTTTAGGCTAGCTGCTAGCTGAATTCAAAAGAATAGTAGAATGTAGACGCTGCACGTTTGTAGCCAGAATGCCTACTACTCCTCCACTGTTAACGAATGCACACCGTATATTAACGACTGGACTAATAGTCCAGGGCGCATCTGTTTTGAGATGGACGTTGAGAGGTGACTCAAATTTTTTTGCAGAAATTGCTTGAAAATAACTCAAATAATAATATTTGAGTTATCCTCCCACTCAAATGGTCCGGAACATTGTTTAAATAATCAAAATGTCAAAATATGAAGGAAAAATTCGATTTTTTTATTGGTTTTTTGATTATAACTTTAAAACTATTCATTTCTGAGAAAAGTTGTACTGACATAAAAGTTGCGTAATTAAATTTCCTACAATATAGAATTGGTTACAAATTAAACAAAAATAGTCACCCTTGTTGCAAAATAGCAATAATTGCGAAAAAAACATACAAAAACAAGTATTCGCATTTCACGTTTTTCAACCATTTATGCTACACTTAGGACCTTCATATTTTACCTAAAAAAACTTTATGATAGAGTAAAACGACACTGTAAATTTCATTAAGATGGGTTTAATAAATTTTGCAAAATAAATTTTGTAATCCAGCTTTCGCAAAAAAAATTCATTTTTTTTTAAATGTTGCAGGACTGAAAATAAAGCAGATAGCAAGTTCAATTTTTTTGCTTATAGAAGTGTACTGTACCTTTCATTTGCAATTTGCAAAATTAAAATCGATTAATTACCACGGCGTCAGGAAATTTTTTAAATAAACATTAATTTTTGTTGCTACGCGCAGGACAGCGGTGTTCGATTCACAAAGTTGATTTCCACCAAAATTTCTTCCAAACTTTATCTAATATATTATTTTCTTACTCTATATTTTGTTGTATTTTAATATTTTAATTCCACAAAAATCAAACTAATTTTATTATTGTTTGTGAGATATTGTTTAAACAATTGAATATGTTTAAAAATAATAAACTTTTATTCTCTAAGTTAAAATATATGAACAAAGAAAGTTTTTGCCAAAAAAAAGTGTTATTTCAAAGGATAGAGTATGTGTTTTTATTTTGCAATAAACTTTCTTTCTTTCTTTCTCCCCTTCCTTATACCCTTTCAGGTGTCGGATTTGGGTTTAATTTAGCTACATATTCACCCATCTCTTCCATTCTTTTCGGTCCTGTGCTATTAGTTTCATTTCTTCTAGCGTTTTCTGTTTGATTTTTCCTGCTTCTACTATTTGCTGTATCCATTTTTTCTTCGGCCTGCCTTTTTTCTTTTTTGTAATATTCCTTGTTTCGTGAATTTTCCTTGCTAGTCTACTAGGTTTCATTCTCATCAGATGTCCATACCAGTTTAATTGCCTCTTTATTATTTTATTCATTATTGGTTCCTGTTTAGTTATCCCTCTTATTGTCTCATTTCTTATTCTATCCCATTTGGTCTTTCCGGCTATAGCACGTAAATGTCTCATCTCAATTGCATTTATCCTACTATTATGCTTTTTCTGTAAAGTACAATTTTCGCTTGTATACAGTATCGTCGGTATCACAATCGTATTATATATTTTAATTTTTGTTTCGTGGGACAATTCTTTTTTCCTCAGAATTGGCGCTAGTGCGTAGTACAGTTTATTTGATTTTTTAGTTCTGTTTGTTATTTCGAGGTCTATTTTCCCATCATTGGTAATAATACTTCCAAGATAATCATATGCTGTAACTATTTCCAGTTGAGTATTTTTGCATTTTATAATTACTTCATTTTCTTCCTTTTCGCCGATGACCATTATTTTACTTTTCTCGATGTTTATTTCCATTTTTAATTTCTCTATTTCTTCTGTCCATATATTTATGAGTTTTTGCATTTTTGTCACGGAATCTGCTATAAGGACTATGTCATCCGCATACAATAGGGCTTCTATTTTTATTGGCTGTAATCTTTGGTATCCTATTGTTGTCTGTATTTGGTTCGTTCTTTCTCCAATATTTCTAGTCAATTCATTCATGACTATTATGAATAGTAGCGGACTAAGACTGTCTCCTTGCTTGATACCTCTTTCCCAATTGAATTCTTCAGATCTTTCTCCTGCTATCTGTACACGTCCTTTTACTACTCCGTATATATTTTCAATTATTTTTATCAGTGTACTTGGTACTTTCATGTTCTGCAAGCATTTCCATATAATTTGTCTTTCTATAGAGTCGAATGCTGCCCTTAGATCTATGAATGCTAGAATGAGCTTTCCCCCCGAGTCTATACTTCTTTCTATTATATTTCTAATGATGTAAATGTTATCGTTTGTCTGTCTTTCTGGTCTAAACGCTGCTTGTTCTTCTCCCAGTTCTTTTTCTACCTCTTGTCTTAGCCTCTTCTCTACTATTTTCGTGTATATTTTAAAACATACCGATGATAAACATATTGCTCTATAATTTTCGCAGTTGACGTGTTCTCCCTTTTTGTATATTGGCACTATAATGTTACTTTGTCAGTCTTTTGAGATTTGCTGCTTTTCCCATACCTCTTTGTATATTTTCAACAAACAGTTTATCCCTTCTTTTCCCATGTACTTTACTATTTCCGGGTCTATGTCATCATCCCCTCCAGCTTTACCTATTTTTACGTTTGATACTTCCAATATTACTTCTTCTCTATTTACTTGCTCTAATTCTTTGTTCTCGTTATCTTGATATGTTTCATTTCTATCATCTATTATTGCATTTCTAAATTTGTTTTCATAGTATTCTTTCCATACTTTAGCTATTTGTTCTGGAGTTGTTTGGATTTGGTTTGTTGTATCCCTTACGGCTGTTATTTCTTTATGTTTTCCTTTCTTCATATGTCTGATTGTTGTCCAGATGCTTCTATTATTTGTTACATAGTTTTGTTGTAATTCTTCTCCAAACTCTTCCCACGTTTTTGTTTTTACTTGTTTTATGGTGTTTTTCGCTAATCGTCTCAGCCTTTTGTATTCTTCTTTATCTTCTTCCAGTTCGGTCTCAATGTATTTTTTCCATGCTATTTTCTTTTTCTTCACTGCTGTTTTAACTTCATTGTTCCACCATCTCGTTCTTTTATGGAGTTTGTTATGTTTTCTGATTCCACATATTTCTGTTGCTGTAGACTTTATGACTACTTTGAAGGCGTTCCATCTTTCTTCCAGTGTCCATGCCTCTTTTTGATTTTCTAGTTGTCTTAATCTTCTATTTGTTTCTTTTTTGTAATGTTCGCGCACCTGTTCTAATTTGAGCTTATTTACTTTTACTCTTTGGTAATCTTTTCTTTCCACCTCCTTTATTTTTTCATCCTCGAGTTTTGCAGTAACCATCCTGTGCTCTGTAGCTAGTTCCGGTTCCTTTTCAGTTAAGACGTTATGTATTTTATCTTCTAGGTTTATCGTATAAACTATGTAATCTATCAAACTTTTCGCTCTTCTCTCTTCCGCCACGAACGTATATTTGTCTTCGATGTTTTGGTTTGTAAATGTGTTTCCTATTAGTAGGTCATTTGCTTGGCAATAAACAAATTTATTTATTTATATCGAAATGTAATAAAAATTAAAATGTATCAATAATTATCAAAGGTCATTGGAATGCCCATGGTAGTTAATCGATTTTAGTTTTGCAAATTGCAAACGAAAGGGAGAGTACACTTCTATAAGCAAAAGCAAATTTCAACTTGCTATCTGCTTTATTTTCAGTCCTGTAACATTTTGAAAATATGAATTTTTTTTGCAAAGGTGGATTGCAAAATTTATTTGAACCGATCTTAATGAAATTTACAGTATTGTTTTACTATACCATGAAGTTTTTCTGGGTGAAATATGAAGGTCCTAAGTGTAGCATAAATGGTTGAAAAACGTAAAAGGCGAATACTTGTTTTTGTACGGATTTTTCGCAATTATTGCTATTTTGCAACAAGGGTGACTACTTTTTTTTATAACCAATTCTATATTGTAGGAAATTTAATTACGCAACTTTTATGTCAGTACAACTTTTCTCGGAAATTAATACTTTTAAAGTTATAATCGAAAAACGAAGAAAAAAATCGAATTTTTTCTTCATTTTTTGACATTTTGATTATTGAAACAATGTTCCGAACCTTTTAAGAGGGAGGATAACTCAAATATTATTATTTAAGTTATTTTCAAGCAATTTCTGCAAAAAAATTTGAGTCACCTCTCAACGTCCAAATGTACTAATATTTTTACAGATGCGTCCTGGTCTATAATACCTATTATTCTTTTCACTGATGGGTCAAGATTTGCACTTTGTAGATCTGACAGGCACTTTGTACTGTCGGATTCACAAAGTTCAAATCTTGACTCAACAATACAAAGAATATTAGCCCAGTCGTTAATACCTCAATCGACATATCCTGGTGCAAAACTTAAACGTGCCATACGACGCGCCCTCGTTAACAGTGGAGCAGTAGCAGGCATTCTGGCTATGATTCCAAATCCCCTTAATCTGTTTCTAACCGAATTAGCACTTATTCTAACATTACGGGCTGTGGAAAGATCATAAAAATGTTCTGAAGCTGGTTTCTTGTGGTAGGTTTGACAATTATATTTTTGATGGGATTAAGCTATAATATAATATAATATAAAAATATAATGATCATACAATTGTAGCTTAATCCCATCAAAAATATAATTTTCAAACATACCACAAGAAACCTGCTTTAGAACATTTTTATGTTTCAGAACAGCTACACCGACGATACGGCCATCTTCGTTTCATTAGTAGACAAGCATGTTCATCTGAAGATATCATAAATCTAGACCAAAATAAAATTCCAAGCGAAGAAAACTATTTTAAAACTGCGACAGCAATAAAATAAAAACAAAAACAAACTTCAAACTTCAATATCAAAATAATACTCTGATAACTTCTACCTGCACTACTGAACTAATCTCTGCTTATCACCATATTTGATAACTTCTAAAAATATTTATTTAAGTAGTAGGTACAATATTTATTTAAAGAATAAATTTAATATGGCTTTAAAAAACATAATTTATAAATGTCAGAAATAGTATTCATATATTATTTTAAATTTAATTAAAAATTACGTAAACAAGTTATTGTAAAAATATTTGCATGCTTTTAATATTTATCAATTCGCTAATGTAATTGATTGATATACTTATCAGACAATCAAGTACTTCAAATTGATGCCAAAAAACTAACTTACTTTAATCTAAATTTTATACGAAGGGCAAATATTTAAACGGTTTAATCCAAGACATTTACTACGGTAGCCCACTACGACTGTGGAGGGGAGACTTTACTTACGTCACAAGAGTATACAAGCCTATTTTTAAATAAAAAAAAACGTTAAAACGTTAAAATTTTATTATGTATTAACGTAATGGTAGGGGAGCAGAGTATGCTAAATTTGCAGTCATTCGAGAGTTATGGGGACCTATTATTGGTTTGTGATTATAAGGTCCTAAAACCAAAAAAAGTTAAGTAAAATTTTCCATTTTAGTGGGGACTTTCCTTTTTTTAATTTAATTTTCCATTTCCAACAATCGTTTTTTCCAACTATAGCGTCATCTATCCATAATTCTAAAAAATGTCTCGAATAAAAGTTGCTTATTTTTACGTAAACAATTCAAATCTGCAATAAAAATTTGGGGGTCCCATTTAAGATTTTAAAGTAACTCCCCACCCCACCTCCGTATGGGGTCGTGTTTGGTACCATTCGATAGATTTTTCGAAAACATTTTGAAAGTGTATTTTGCAGTTTTTCGATCTGATCATTTTGCAAAATACCGCGGGGTTTGTATTTAAAATTTTAAATTCACCCTCCACCCCTCTCCGAATTTAATGCCAGGTACAGGCTGTAGTGTGGCCAAATTTATTATCTATTATTTAAATTCTGACAATAAATTATACAAGTAATTCTAATTCACATAATCCTGGCTGACCTCTAAGGACGGTATGTATTCAATAGTTAATCCAGTATTGATGGAAATTCAGTATAAGCGTTGGATAAACGTGACTAATTAGGCTATTGATTATGTACTATAGAAAGGAACTACAACGTTAACGGGGTTTTATTATTTCATATGGTCAATGAATCTCTATATATGAAAAAACCGCGGAGTGCTACCATTTAAAGGGGTGCGTTTTTGAGAAATGGGTGAATTAGTCCCTGGGCACAGGTTACATTAGGTAGAGTTCTATGAACTTTTGGTACAAACACGTCTACATAAAAATTGTTCCTGGTTAAATTTCCTATCTAAATATAACTTTTTAAAGTGAAGGATACCTTTTTTTACACAAAATATATTGAAAAGAAAAAGCACAAAGAAACCCAAAAGAAAGAAATTTTGTTTTTTGTCCCATAACTTTTGTCCACGGAGATATAGGTATAGACATTGCTTCACAGAAAAAAAACTTACATATTTTCTCTTTAAAATGGTGTTTAGTAGAGGCCATTAGGATTTACAGTTTTCGAAATATGACTTTTCAAAGTTTGTCACTCACAGCAATTTTGGGCAATTTTCCTTGTTATTTCGCAAATATTGTTCTGTAACTTTTTTCTACGAAACTTTAGGCAGATGCAATGCTACATGTAAGAGGAATAGAAATCAGTTACCTTTAAAATGTTCTACAGTATAATGTTGTACGACTTCTTTTAAAGAGGTTATCTTTTTCAAGATTTTATACTTTTAGCGAGTTTTTATATTTTTTACGATTATTTTTTAAATTTCCCATTATAACTTTTTTTTCTACATTTAGGTATATATTATAATAAAAAAGAAAGCTTATTCTGTTTACTTTAAAATGGTGTATTATAAAAAAATCTAGGATTATTTTTGAATAAGATATGGTTTTTCAAAATGTAATAAGTACTTGCATCGATTTTTGATTTTAGGATTATTTTTTAATTTTCTCATTACAACTTTTTTATGTGATTGTGTGTTATGATTGAATCTTATTTTTTATAGGTACCTAATACTTTGGATCCACTTGACTCGGCCGGGCAAACTTCAAAGTATGGATTAACTCCAATATTTACTGTCAAAGCTCCTGCACCACAAGCTTTGCTTAAAAAAATAGCATGTAAATGTACCAAAGGATGTACAAAAAACTGCGGTTGTAGGAAGATAGGAATTAGTTCAATATTCTGCAAAGGGTGCATGTGCTTGGGTACTAATTGTGTGAACTCTAAGATAACTGAGGTGTCAGAGGAAGATATTGAAGCTAATGCTAACGAAGAGATGGAATTTGGTTTTGAAAATTTTTTAAATGTCAACGTTTAAATCATTTTAACTAAAGTGATGTTTTCTAAGACTAATGTTGATGTAATTTTTGTAAAAGAAATAATTTTGAATAATACAGTTAAAAAAATATCAAAGAATCACTCGGTTTCCATTATTTAAATATAGATGATACACCATTTTAAAGAAAAGAAAATAATCCCTCTTTATTGAGCAATATATAGTGTATTCACTTACAAGAAAAAAAAATTATAATGAGAAATTTAAAAAATAATCCTAAAATCAAAAATCGTTGCAAGTACTTAAAACATTTTGAAAAATAATATCTTATTCAAAAATAATCCTAGAATTTTTTGTAATACACCATTTTAAAGTAAACAAAATAAGCTTTTTTTATTATAAAATATAATATATACCTAAATGTAGAAGAAAAAAAGTTGTAATGAGAAATTTCAAAAATAATCGTAAAAAATGTAAAAAATAATATTTTTTTATATTAGGTATTATATAATATATAATATAATATTATATTATATATACTATATATAATATAATATTATATAATATATAATATATCATATAATAATATTATTTTATTTTTATATTATATTACAAAAATCGTTAAAAGTATAAAACCTTGAAAAACCATAATCTCTTTCGAAAATAAAAAGTCGTACAACGTTATACAGTAGACCATTTTAAAGGTAATTCATTTCTGTTCCTATTACGTGTACCATTGCATATACCTAAAGTTACGTAGAAAAAAGTTACAGAACAATATTTGCGAAATAACAAGGAAAATTGCCCAAAATTGCTGTGAGTGGCGAACTTTGAAAAATCATATTTCAAAAACTATAAATCCTAATGACCTCTACTAAACAACAATTTAAAGAAGAAATATGTAGATTTTTTTTCTGTAAAGCAATGTCTATACCTATATCCTCGTGGACAAAAGTTATGGGACAAAAAACAAAATTTCTTTCTTTTGGGTTTCTTTGTGCTTTTTCTTTTGAATATATTTTTGTAAAAAAAAGTATCATTGACTTTAAAAAGTGATATGTAGATAGGAAATTTAACCAAGAACAATTTTTATGTAGACGTGTTTGTACCAAAAGTTCATAGAACTCACCCTAATGTAACCTGTGCCCAGGGACTAATTCACCCATTTCTCAAAAACGCACCCCTTTAAATGGTAGCACTCCGCGGTTTTTTCATATATAGATGTCCATTGACCATATGAAATAATAAAACCCCGTTAACGTTGTAGTTCCTTTTAGCTATCTTATTTTGAATATAATCAATAGCCTAAATGGGTACTGATCAATTTTAAGTACCAAGCCACCCGAATACCGAACCTATTGCCTAAAGCCTGGTAGCACGATACAGATATCTACCAAACTTTTGTAGATTTTCGATAAGCCTATGACAACATAAACAGAGATAAAATGAGGCGCTCGGAGCAACAATGCCCTAACCCACAACCCACAATTTTACCAACACGCTTTTATTACATTAAAGGTATCTCTTATTTAAGTATTTTCAGATACAGAGTGGCTTGAGCCACCAAGCCAGCAACCAATGCTTGAGCCACTCTGCATCTGAAAATACTTCAATAAAGGATAAAAGGGATAAAAAAGGGTTTTGGTCAAATTTTGGATTGTGGATTAGGCCACCGTTGCTCTGAGCGACTCAATACACTTAATTAAGCAAGAATCTGGTATACCAACGATACTGGTAAAATTAGTTCCATGATTCGCCATGACCATGACTCGCACACAAGCGTAAGTCAAAAACCAATTGACAGATGCTTTCCAGATCAATAAGGGGCTAAAACAGGGAGATGGGCTGGCTCCGACAGGTCACTAATGTATAATAAGAGAACACCTAGTAGAAGCTTAGTGGGACTATGGTGGGAAGTTGGCCAGTAGGATGGATAACTGTAGGAGAGTAGTCAAGTATAGGGATGCTTGTAGCGGATGTTAAGGAGGGCCAGGGTCCAACTTGGACTGTAGCGTAGAAAGATTTTCAAATTTATCAACTAAAAAATACACACAACTGTAGGTACAACAAAAGTAAATGGGCCTTTTGCTCTATTTTTACGCCACATTCATCTAAAATCCAATTATATCAGGCACAAATTGAAATATCAATAGACCAACTAGACCCAGACATAGAAATAAAACACAAAATTAGTCAGGCCGGCGATAACTGTCCTGCAAGGTATGCACTGTAGGAGGGGCGCCTCTATTGGGGGGCGCCAAAATGAGCTTTTTTTATAGTCAATATTCAATGCAGAATCTCACTCAAACTCGTTAAAAGTGGTCTTAATAAGGTTAGTCTTTTGTTAGTATCTACATACCACCTCTGATTGGAACTAAAAAGAAGGAACCTAAAGAATACGATACAAAAGACATTTTCTGAAAAGATTTCTTATGGTAGGGAAGCCCAAGCGGGGATTTTTGCAGTTACTCGAGCACGTCAGATTAGCATATTGGGGGAAACCTGGTACCCTGCAGTTGTACCTCTACCATATATTGGCTCTTAACACAGGGGAGTTCGTTAAGGGGGGCCCGAAAAAAAAATCTATCCTTAAAAAAACTCGAAATTGTGAGATTAAGATAAGGTAAGTACATGCAAAAGAGTGTATATTTCAAAAATATGACGATTTGAGCCGAACGTAAGGAAATGGGTGAGTCCCAAACTTTCACAAGAAAAAAGCGAATAATTCGCGAAATGAATGACAGATCGAAAAACTAAAAAATATGTGCTCATATATTTTAAAAATCTATCGAATGATACCAAACACGACTTTCCACGGAGAGGGGTGGGGGGTATATTTACTATTTTAAACATGAATCCCGCGATATTTCGTGAAATGAACATCAGATCGAAAAACTAAAATACACCTATTCAATATTTTTGAAAAATCTATCGAATGGCACCAAACACGACCCCCCACGGAGGTAGGGTGGGGGGTTACTTTAAAATCTTAAATAGGAGCCCCCATTTTTTATTGCAGATTTGGATTCCTTAGGTAAAAATAAGTAACATTTTTTTGAATTATGGATAGACGGCGTTATAATCTAAACAAACGATTATTGGAAATGGAAAATTAAATTAAAATGGAAAGTCCCCACTAAAATGGAAAACTTTACTTAACTTTTTTTGATTTTAGAACCCACTCTTCACAACCCAATAGGTCCCCAAAGCGCTCGAGTGACGACTGCACATTTAACATACTTTGCTCCCCTACTATTACTAAGTTTTGCTAAATATCTCGTATATCGTATATTTAGCAAAACAGAATGTTATGTGTTTTTGAAGTATCAAAAATTAGAACATTCGTTGTTGTATCCAAAATTTTCCTTTTTCACTGTTTTTAGTGGCATACCTTACTGTTACCGATATATAAAAGTGAAATGTAAAATATTTAATTTATTTAATATCTTACATAGATAAGAGTCATCGTACAATCGTCGTATAATATGTCGATAATCATGATAGCACAACAGCTGATTTATGATTTATTCTACTTTAGAGTTTTGACAGTCCTAGTCCTATCCTAACTGTAAACTCCTAGACTACATACAAAAACTGTACTTACCGATAGAATTTCTGTTATATTCACTCTTCTCGTCGTTGGTAACGTCCAGCCTCATGGAATCGTCGCCGTAGCTCTTCATATCGTCCACCGTCATGTATTTGTACTGCTGTTGGTCTAGTAGAGGATCATCACCTAAATCACAACGATTTTTTACACTGAAACCTCTCAAAATACTGAAGATAATACAACACTCCCGTACTGATATCGATGGTTAGCTGATAAAAAAATATTAATAGACCGATAAAGTTGTTTCAATAATTATTTCGTTTTCACGATAAGGTTCATGCGGTGTGGTTATGTTTCGTTTCGTAATGTATTACACTGATGTTTGCTGTGTAGTTGGTTTGAATTGAATTGAAATTAAAGTTTAAGTGTTTGGACTAATGCACGCTTTGCAAGATGATATAATACGTGTTTGCATCGGGAGAGGATGTGTTAAGTGTAATCAAAACAAACGGTGAGACTGCTCGTTAGTGTATGTTTTTATATCATAATATAAAGAAACATTAAACTAATCTGTTTGAAGATACTTTAAATGGGAAATAAATAAATTAAAATCTAATAATATACTATATACACAGTGATGAGAGGAAAAGCGTAAGATGAAGTAAATACAAATACATAATATGCGGTGCTTTGAGAAATATTTCAATTTTTCATTTTTAAATATTAGCTTCAGTTTTGAAAGTCAATTTTAATAAGTCTCTAGACAACCTAGAGGCGGGATTTGTTTTGAATTGGACAATTTTCATACGAGTCTATTTTTTGCTGGAATCTACAGGATGAATCACGATATGCGCCAATCGCAATATCGCAAACCTTAATGTTTAATGTTTTTCAAATTTTTCAAATTGTGTTTGAAAGCCTTCCTTTATCAAAAAATAATTGTTTGACTATTTTTTACATAAAGTATTCTTTGGGCCCAGGATAATTTTGCAAATTTGCAATTTTTTTGCGGACCCTCGATTGCAAAATTATTATGCAAAAACTACACTCACCGGCACAAAATTCCGCCACCCAAAATTTTTGTTTAAGTTTGACAATTTATAACTTTATTATTTGTGCTTCGATTTTCAAGATTCTTGCACCAGTTTGTAGGTACAGTGGAACCTCGATAACTCGGATTAATCGGGGCCGCGGCCGATCCGGGTTATCGAAAATCCGGGTTAGCCGGAGAGCATGGTAAAAATTAATAAAACACGGTATACTTATAGATAAAGTCCGTTATAATTAAAATAAGATGAAATATATATGCACAGTACACATCTAACTTACCTATAGTTGTATAGAGTATAGTATAGACAGTATAGAGTATTGTTCATTTCTAGGTAAAAAACTCAGTTGCGGTTGTGTCAATTTCGTCTGCCATCGGAACGATGTTATGTTATTTAAGAACAGTGGCTCTTTCATTGTTTAAAAGACCATTGTTTAGAAAAAATTTTTTTAAAAGACAGTTGGAAATAAATAAAGAAATAACAGGTGCCTGTTATTTGCGATAGCCCGAGATAAGGAACATCGCTCTGCCGCCGCCATGAGTCATTTTTACTATCGTATAGTTCAAATTACACAAATACCCATTATCTCTCAAATATTATATTATGGTCGAAGCGAAGTTTTACCAATGAAACTCGATATTTTTAAGACATTCCACAAGAGGCTACAGATAAAATGTTTTAACATAATACATACATTTTTATTGTTGAAATGTTTGTCTGATGAAAATCGGTCCGGGTTAGCCGAACTTCCGGGTTATCGGGGGCCGACTTATCGAGGTTCCACTGTACATGTATTGATATCGTTTGGTATTATTCCGGTAACACGAAAATTTTGTTTGCATGGCGTAAATAGAGGCGTTACAGGGGTAAATAGCAGCGTTGTATTTTCTCCTAACATTAAAAAATTCTGTGGAAAAATTCATAGTCCTGTCATATTATCCCGGAGGCATCACTAAAATTTTTTGGCTTTTGAATTATCCGAATATCTCTTTTTTTGTAAGAGCTGTACTCAGTACCGGCGCTAGGGTATCAGGCGCTCGCCTGCAAAAGAGGCATAGGCGTCCTTCAGTTTCTTTTAAATTAATATTTTGTATCACACCAGCAGAAAAAAGCCCATTTTGGCGCCCCCCAAACAGGGGTGCCCGCCTGCAGTGCATCCCTTGCAGGCCCGTTATCGCCGGCCCTGGCTGTACTAGTCCGTTCTTTAACGGTAAAATATTGCAAAACTTCTAAATTTTAAAGAACCGCTTGGATTGACATGAAATTTGGCATACACATAGCTAACAAGTCAAAGAAAAAAAGTGATATTGTGCCGATATGTGCATTTGCCCTGGGGGTGGTTTTCACCCCCTCTTGGGGGTTTTAATGGGGTCGATTAATTTTGAGCGGACCAACAATTAATAACGGACCAACTTTATTTTGAGCGTAACTTGCTTAAATTTAATGCTAGAAACTTTATGTAAAAACAAAAATAAAGCTTTTTTTAAACACTTTAAAAAAGTTATAATGGGTTTTTCCCAAAAAGTGCTTAATTTTTTCGATATTTCACGTCGAAATATTCTATTGGAAATTTGGTGAATATGAATCTATTTTTCATTGGCTGTAACTCTAGTTCTACGAGATCCAGAGACCTAACGCGTACACCATTTTTTTTTGCTTTTTATAGGCTATATTTTTGCTAAGAACGTTTTTTTTTTTCACAAAATACTTACTTTTTGAGTTATTTGCGAAAAACCGTCTAAAAATGTGGTTATTTTGTTGAAAAATGAACATATTCACTCGCAAATAACTCGAAAAGTGTCGACTTGGCGAAAAAGCTATATAGAACATAAGTTACTTAAAATTAGTTAGTTTACCCATTTCCGGACTTATTTTGGACATATATTTTTTCACCCCCAAGAGGGGGTGAAAGTCACCCCCAGGGCAAAAGCACACATCGGCACAATATCACTTTTTTTCTTTGACATGTAAGCTATATGCATGCCAAATTTCATGTCAATCCAAGCGGTTCTTTAAAATTTAGAGCAAAAACCGTGAAAGAATGGACTATACCATTTTTTGTAAATAAAAACACTGATGGACTCATAAAATAGAAGCTGGATTGATAAGATTAGAATGGCCCGCATGCAGCCCAGATCTCAATCCTATTGAGCATTTATGGGATGAATTAAAAAAAGCTATTCGCCGTCATCGTAGGCCTCCAGAAAATTTGGTACAATTATGGCCCTGGTAGAGGAGTATCGGGCTATTCCCCAGGCAAGGATAACACATCTTTATTCGATGCCAAACATATTACCAGCAGTCGTTGCTGCAAGAGGTGGACATACCCGCTATTGAATTTTTTTATTTTGTTGTTAATTTTGTTTTGTTAATTTTAGTGCGTTTGATATTTTTAATTAAAAAAACCTTCAAAGCAGTGTTTTTATTTACAGCTCTTACAAGAAATAGATATTCGGACAATTCAAAAAACAAAACCTTAGTGATACCTCCAGGACAATACAAAAGGAGTATGAAACAAAATCAGCTCTCCAATTTTTCCACAGAATTTTTTAAAGTTAGGAGAAAATACAACGCTCCCATTCACCCCCGTATAGTGCCATCTAAGCAAAAATTTTTGTTACCGGAATAATAACAAACGACAACAATACATGTACCTACAATTTGATGTAAGAATCTTGAAAATCGGAGTAAAAATAAGAAAGTTATAGATCAGAGGTCGGCAACGTTTTTAATGTAAAGAGTGAAATACTAAATTAAAAATTCATGGCGGGCGCCAACTATTTTTTGACCTAACAAATATATAAATATAAACGTGTAAAACATATACGTTTTGAATTTCTTGTCTAAATTAACAATAATTTAAGGGCACACTAAAAATTATTGAAGGGCGCAGTGGCGCCCGCGGGCGCTGCGTTGCCGACCTCTGTTATAGATTGTCAAACTTAATGAAAAATTTTGGGTGGCGGAATTTTGTGCCGGTGAGTGTATTAAACCTACCCTAACAAAATTTAGCACCCATTTCAGTCGTATTACAAAGTTTTTCTACGCGGAATATGAAGGTTGTAAGTTATCCTTAAGGAGTCGAAAAATTTTAAAAAACTCCATTCTTTGCAAATTTTTTCCCAACTATTGCTATTTTTTAAACACTATAGTTATTTTCCTAGTGCGGAAAGTGATACTTTCACGCACGAGACTGCCGTTGACCCTAACGACGCGATAGCGGAATTCGGGCAAGCAGTCGAGTGCGGGGAAGACACTTTCCGCATGAGTTAGGAACAATATTTTTTCTACAGCCGTACGTTTGGAAAAAAGGCACAAAAAATAAAGTTATATCAATTTTGATTTAGAAGTGAAAATACACAAATTAATTCTTTGACAAGGTTGTCAATACCAAACTTTCAATATAATGGATTACCACGACGACGATATTGGTTTCCATGACGACGATTCAAAACCATTGTAATTGTCTACTGATCTGACTTTTAAATATTATGTCAAAATAATTTTATTTCATCGAATTATCGCGCTAATATCATTAGATAAATTTGAAATAAATTAGTAAATAATATCTAAATATTAGTTTATTGTATGTATTATAATATATTATAATGCCATATTACAAGGTATTTTACTTTCCTGCACGTGCGGGAAAATTTACTTTCACGTACGCCGTGCGGGAAAGTGCAACTTTCGGAAACGGAATGCGTGCGTGAAAGTGGCTCTTTTAGCACGGCCGTAGAAAAAATATTTATTGATGTTTTTAAACAATAAACAATAAATTTTCAATTTCTAGTTAGTCAAATATTATGTAAAATTAAAAAAAAACGAAATTTTTACTTTGTATAATTTTTTTTTTGTAGAATCAATATCTCACAAGTTATAGGTGAAAATATGGTCGTGAATATAAAAATTTTTGAATTTTTCCAAATTTTGTCAAATAAAAAATTTATCACATCGTACTAAATTGGACGGCCTCCGTGCAAAAGGTAATTTTCCACAAATTTCCTGGTTTTGAGGAAACGAAAAAAACGATTCTTGGGTTTTTTTCGAATAAATTTTTAAATTTTTTCAGAAAACAATACAAAATAGTGGTTTTATTGAACTTTAAACAATTTTATAGTTGGACTTTTAATTTAATTAAATTTTTCGACTTGTTACAAAATGCACAATTTCCTTACTTGTTACCATTACCTTACTCAAGCACTATTTCGTTTTTTCAGCAACTTTAATGCACAAAAATACTAAATTTATTATAAAATGACTTTATGTACTTTTACTGATTGGAAACAAGTCAACCAGGCAGTGATTATGGTGATAAATCAAATACTGCCCTGAAGGTAACAAGTCCACTTATTTCCTTTTGTACAAACTAAATTTTTCATATTTAACTTGTTACATTCTACACGTAAAAAAATGTAGCCTTTCAGTGGTAGTGAACTTGTTTTTTTTTGCACAGAGCTAGACATTGGTAAAACAATGAATATCACATGATAAAAAAAATCCGAAAAATGACTTGTTACCTTTTGCACTGAGGCCGTCCAATTTTTTATTTAATGGCGCATGGCGTGATTATATGGATAGAAGTTATATCCTAAAGTAATTCGAGCAAAAAATATAGACTGATGGAAATTATTGTCAAATTCAAAAGAAATATCACCTGGACTATTAAAGAATATTGCGTTTACTTTATTTTGAATTACAATTTGATGGAAATTCATGTTTAATCAAATAACATAAAAACAAATTTCCACGGAATGTCTTAGTCAACTCAACGTTTTTCGATTCAAAATTAGCTTCTTCAGAATAATTTTAGCTCATCTAGGTGGTCCCAGAGACACCCTAGAGCAGAAAATGTGTCTTTTCAAAAAAAATCCTGAGAGATCCTTTCTTGTAAAAATCTGAAAAATTCATGAACATATATAGATTTTTATGTCCACAAACACTCTGATTATTTTCAGATTTTTTAGATCAAAATTGAGCTCGGGAAAATGTTTGAAGTTTTCAAAAAAAAAATTAGGTTATGTAGGAAGTTTGGCAAACTTGTAAATAATTATTTTTCGTGTATTTGTTTCCGTTCTTTAAATTGCGGAGTTAGATTCTCCATTTTTTTCTTCGAAACATCCTCAAAATTCGAAAACCCACATTTTTTTGTGTTTCCTCCATGCTTTTAGCACATAAACTCAACTCAACTTCAATAAATAACGATATTTGATAAATGTCTTTGTTATTTCTAAGAGCAAATAACTGGATCAGTTTTGCCATATTCAGACTAGAATATGATTAAAATACGACAAGCTCTATTTTTTGATATTTCACCCATATTTTTAGCACATAACTTCAACTGCATGTGAATAAATAACGATGTTTTATTTACTTTTTCCGTTTTTTCTAATAGCAAGGTCATGTTGGCCATTGTCAGACCGAAACATACTTTAAATTCGAAAAAACTGCATTTTTCGATTTCTATTTTGTAAACTCTTTGCTCTATTCACTTGATCTTCCACTTCGTTTGCGAGATTTCCGTAGTTAGATAGTGTGATGCCTAGATATTTAAGCTTCATATTGTTGTTTCTCTCCCATTTGGTAGCCTTTTAATAGAGACGAGAGATAGTCAAGAAATGGAGGTAAAATTTTTAAAATCCATTTAAATAGTGACAAAGAAGTATAACTTCTTACGTGCGTACATAAGTAAACACACACTCTCTTTTTTTTTTCTTACACATATTCTATCTATGTTAAAATTTAAGATTGTTTGAAACAACTTTATTGGTTTTATTAGACGGACACAATGAGTTACAAAAGCTACAACAAGCAATAATTACTAATGAATGTATGATACACATCTTCACCGGTGGACAACTAACCTATTTTATGGGATTTGATGGAAAATTCAGTCTTAGCCTTGATTGAAATATTAATATTAATACATCAACGGTCTTAGGGATGGTTGATTAGAGTTTGTCTTATCGAAAACAGTACTGTACTGTAAAAAATAATTTTTGAAATACTATTTAAATTTGTTATATTTCAGGTACAAAATGACGTACTGGTTATAGTGTCAATAGCATCTGTTTTTAATACTTTACAGCATTTAAACAAAATAATAAAAGCAAGTGCACATTTCCTAAGGACAACAATAGAACAATCAAATTTTAAACAGCAGAAATGAAATTATTATTAAAACAAAAGAAATGTAGAGAAATGAAAACAGGGGATACTAACAAGAATAGGAGACAGAATACAGACAGAAGACAATGGATATTAAAATTACAATAAGATCATTGGGTGGACAGAAATTTTTTGTCAGCCAAACCTATTCAGAATTTTAACTTAACTTAAAATATTAATTGTTATGGGCTCTGATTATAGGCCCATTTCATATTTGTTTAAAACTGACACTCAAGAATTTCTGAAAAAAAAGACAGAAGACAGACAGAAGACAATTTCTGAATACAGACAGAAGACAATGGATATTAAAATTACAATAAGATCATTGGGTGGACAGAAATTTTTTGTCAGCCAAACCTATTCAGAATTTTAACTTAACTTAAAATATTAATTGTTATGGGCTCTGATTATAGGCCCATTTCATATTTGTTTAAAACTGACACTCAAGAATTTCTGAAAAACATGTTTTTCATTTTAAGAAGAACTGCACTAACGAACGTATTTAAAAACTTACCAAACGTAAAGTGGGGCTGATAAAACTGCAAGGAATAATTTGAATTAGGACTAAGACCTATATTTTGAATAGTACAACCCCGGGTTTCATAGAAGTGTCTACATATTCCTTTAAGGGCATAGGTGGAAAATTCGCGCCAATGTGTTTTAAAAACATTCATTTTTTTTCGAATCCTGAGAAAACTAATAAGTATTTTTGAAAAATTTAAACGCAGAATGAAATATTGCATTAATACCGAGGGCCGAAAGTCCTTGAAAACCTCTATAATGTTTATTTTAATAGTTACAGGACCGAAAAAACGAGAAAATGTAGTGTGATTTTTAATTTCAAATATCTCATTAAAAAAAACTGTGGTTATTCTAAGGAACTTTCGGCCCTCGGTAATAATGTAATCTTTCATTCTGCGTTTAAATTTCTCAAAAATACTTATTAGTTTTCTCAACATTCGAAAAAAATGAATGCATTTAAAACACATTGCCGCGAAACTTTGCGCCTATGCGCTTAAGGGTTATAAGCTTTCTCCGTCAGTTTAGGAAAATTATTTTCGTGTTCTTAAATTTGAAACTATTTGTAAACACCTGCAACAGTATAGTGTAAGAGTAAGACTTATTGTTGTTCTTAGAAAATATTGGTATATGTATGATTCGTGAAAAAAGTAAGTTTGCCATTACGAAATCGGTTCACAACGTGTTCATTGCAACCATTACTCAGTAACACAAGCAACCCTAAAAATAAAATAACACGTTTTTCGATGTTTTTTTTGCTTAAATCTTTTGTTTGATTTTTTTGTAGATACTTTCTACGAAGCTAGGACAAATAATCCCCGGACAAATAATCCCGGACAAAAAATCCCCACAAATTATCCCTTTACAAAAAATCCCCGGACAAAAAATCCCCGGACAAAAAATCCCCACAAAAAATCCCGGAAAAATAATCTCCAAAGGTTATTCGGGGTCAAAGGTCAAAATTTGAGATTTTTTGGATTTTTTTCGAAAACGGTAAGTTTTATCAAAAAAGAACCTTAAACCAAAGTTGTAGATCTTAAAATTCTCTACAAAACTAGTCCTTACTATTTTTTTTTCTAAGAGTTGCCATTCCTGAGATATCGCGATTCTAAGAGTCACATTATACATGATATGCACACGTTTCCACACCACCTGTGAGGTAGTGTACTCGGCGCGTTTTTTAGCGTGGTTTTCCCTGTAGGCCTGCTCCACTAACTGTTTTGACAATTTTAGGATAATTTAAGGAAACAATACCGGTCAAGTTCTAGATATTACCTTATTATTGATATTGATTATTGATATTGCTATTGAATATTAGGTTTGCTATTGTTTTGATTTCTTTAGATATTTTAACCAGATTCATATTCTTGAAAGTCTACTTCAACAGTCAAGTCTTCTTCGATTTCCTCTTCTTCCTCTTCCTCTTGCTGGATGTTCAAAAATTGTTCAAATGTGACTGAGTCATTGGTCTTTTCATTAAAATCACAGGAGTCTTCCTCTGTTGTACTAAACTGGACATTTGAGCAAGACTGACCTTGGTACACGCTTTTTAGAAGCGTTGGTACACGCTAGAGAACACAGCAACTCGACTTTTTTACATCCACTTTTGGCACTACAACCTTTTTTACAATTGCAAAAAATGGTGTTAAGGAGTTTTTTTGGAGCAGGTGGAAGTAAGGTTTTAATCGGTTCCAGAGTATTATCTATTAATTTCCAACCCCAGTCTTCTGGATTCAGTTCATTGCCTAGCCATGTTTGAACTTAATAATATACTCGATACAAATGTTAAAAAGCAGATGCTGATGTTGGAGGAAGACATGATAGTTGTACTTGTTTCTTGTTTCGCGTATTTTTTACAAAAGTTAAGTATCGGTATTTATCAAGACAACTAATTTTTTTGGAGCTCCATAAACCGCAAGAAGAAAGCGAATTCGTTCCGTAATTATTGTTTGCGGTGTGGAATCAAGTACTGTGAAAGCTTTACACAGCAGTCAGTCAAATCTTTTTTTTTTTTCGAATAATTTAAGTACTGACGTTTTGCCCCTTCTTTACATTGCTGACGTAGTGTCGCAGCCGGTTATCGCATGTAAAAATAAAATGTACTTTTGGCATTTGGGATAATCCGATAAACTTTTCGAATAATATACCTCTGTTCGCTGTTGAGCCCTTCCAGGTTTCAGAAAATAAATAACTTTATCTACTGGAGTCCTTGCAGTAAGCAGTACTAACAAATCAACATCTTCACCAACTACAATTGTTGTGTTTGTTGCATTAAATTTTTCAATTGCTGTCTCAATTATAAGGACATCTGCGTCATTTTTAGCTTGTTTCACTTCAATATTCGCTGCTGTTAATTTGTCAGTTAACATGGAAATGAAACGAGATTTATTATTAATGTTAGCGAAAAATTGTTGTTGATTCGCTGGAACTGTTATATTTTCATCAAAGAGAATCTCGGAATCCGATGATATTTTTGTAGTTCGACGACGTTGTTCTGCAGCTTTAATATTCTTTGTCGAGTCACTGTAGCCGCCAAATACCACTGTCACTGTAAGCCCGTAATGTCTGCTAAATGGTAGACGCTTGTAATAAGTACTTATGCACTGAACCTTTAGCAGTAAAAGAAACAGATAATATGAACAAGACCTACGAACAATATTGTAGCCATTGTTTACAATTAATAGACAATCTGTTCTTTTTTAAACAATGGTATAGCCAAATGTTTTTCAAGGCCACGTGGATAGAGGACATTCAGTTTGGGACTGATTATCTTTTGAAGAAATATTTTCAGAATAGTATAATATATTATATAAAAGAGACACAAATAGGCATTTATACTTGTCTTAAGTGCCACATTATGTATATACGTGGCTTATATGTGCATATAATGTATAAAGTAACTTTTAAAATCGCGATATCTCAGGAATGGTAACTTTTAGAAAAAAAATTGCAAGGACTATTTTTGTAGAGAATATTAAGATCTACAACTTTGGTTTGATGTTTTTTTTTATAAAACTTACCGTTTTCGAGAAAAATCCAAAAAATCTCAAATTTTGACCTTTGACCCCGAATAACTTTTGTTGCACACATGGGATCGATGGGGACTTTTACAACTTTATTTGTTATGGTAAACTCTAGCTCTCCACCAAAATTTGGCTCTCCGGCAGTTTTTGTTATTTGCCAACTACAGTAGAGCGTCGATAATCCGAACCCTGGTAATCCGAACGATCGCTAATCCGAATGCAAAAAAAAATTATAAAATTAAAAAATATGATCACGGACCGAATTTTTGGATGTAATATGACAATATGGGCAATATTTTTGTTTTGTTTATGCAGAAATACATACAATATATTTGTTTATTATGCAGGTGTTTTATTCCTTGTAACTAAAACGTATGTACATAATGTGTACAATGTTTATGAGCTTTGTATGTATATTTTGAACATATGTTCGATAATCCGAACAATTTGATAATCCGAACTACCCCTGTACCAATTAGTTCGGATTATCGACGCTCTACTGTATTTTGATGTCTAAGTTGACCGGATTATACATACATTTTACTTGAGACCATTCCCATGCCAACGCGCGTCTTAATGACCTAAAACGCGCGTTAGCATGTGAACGGTCTTCAGTAAAATGTATGTAGTTGTAACCGCGCGTTATCAAAACTCGCGTTAAGCGCCTGTCATGAAAACGGGGCTCCCCCCTTAGTTAAAAACTTAGCTCATTCCCCATATCTTCCACGATTTTTGAAAAAACTCACACTCTTTTGTCATGTAAAATTTGAAGTTTTCAGCATGGAATTGGAATTCGAAATTTGTTAAAATTTCGGGAAAACTTTTAGATAACTATTCGGCAGCAAATATTTCTTGGGGATTTTTTGTCCGGGATTTTTTGTGGGGATATTTTGTCCAAACAAAATTGTGGGGATTATTTGTCCGGGATATTTTGTGGGGATCTTTTGTCCGGGGATTTTTTGTCTAGGGATAATTTGTGAGGATATTTTTCTGGGATTATTTGTCCGGGGATTATTTGTCCGGACTGGATTATCCAAACTGAACAACTGATCTAATAACTAATTAGACAAGACAAACCCAATCAACGTATACTCAGTACAATGTTTTGATATATTTTGATTCTTATGAATTTGAAAAATAAACAATATAGACTGAGAGCCGTATAGGAAAAATTTGCAAACCATTTTAGGCACCGTAAGAGTCTATAACTTAAATAGTAGAACCTAAAAGGAAAACGTATGCGCATTATGCCGTCAATTTTCAGTGGCACATGCGTCGACAGTGGTACATAAAACTTTCCACTTATGGACGGGATAAATAAATTAAAGGGTACCCCCCGTTAAGATAGGCAAAATGCCCTCACTCCCAGAATTCCATTTTTTTACATTCTATGTGATTAAAAAATAAGACTAAGTGCAATTTTAACCCACCTCACCCTCCCCTCACCACCAAAAACGTCATTTTTCGTTTTTATTTTTTTGGGTGGGATTGCAATATCCATTTTAAAATTAAAAAAAATTCACACGCATAGTTGAGGTTTTCCGAATAATGTCTATTTTTTATAGACCCATAGGTTAAGTGTACATAACCAAAAAAAAAAGAATTATTTTTTTTTGGAAAAAATCGTATACGTTTTTTTAGAGATGACTGCAGGTCTAATTTTTTTTTTATTTTTTGTACTTTATCAAATACTATATTTCTATTTTTTTTCAGATTTCTCCATAAGCTTCGCTACCTTCAAAAATCCAAAAAACTGTTTTTAAGGATCTTTTGGAGATTTTCCCTATTTAATAGACTTCAAAATACATAAAATCAAGTTTTCTTATAGGTTATATATAAATTAAAGTAACTGAGTCCTTTAGAACATTCAAAAATGGGAGAAACACGTTCAAACTCCCAAAAACCCCCTAAAAAACAGTTTTCAGATTTTTGAAGGTGGCTAACCTTACGGAAAAATCTGAAAAAAAAATAGAAATATAGTGTTTGATAAAATATACAAAATAAAAAAATTAAACCTGCAGCCATCTCAAAAAAAAAGTCATACTTTTTCAAAAAAAAAAAATTAAATTTTTTTTAAAATTATGTACGTACACTCCTACGGCCTACGGATCTATAAAAAATAGACATGTTTTGTAAAAGCCTCAACTATGCGTGTGAATTTTTTGAAATTTTAAAATTGATTGCATCCCGCATTTATTCTGGGAGTGCTCATACGTTTTCTTTTAGGTTCTACTATAAGTTATAGACTCTTACAGTGCCTAAAATGATCTTACGGTGCCAATTTTTCCTATCCGGCTCTTTTTTTTCTAAGTTTTATAAATATTAGGCTCTTAACTCTAATATTTTTGTAGCACATTACTATAATGCAAAATCAGAAATAAGTCTTATTTTCTTAATTTTACCTGATGCTTTATTTACTATTTTATGAAAATGTAAAAATAAATAATGAAAAACAAACAATCCAATCGATAAGTAATTGATGATTTAGCAGTTAGATAATACTATTAGATACTGTTTTAAAATCGCGTGTTTTCAGCGAATTATGTTAATAATAATATGATATAATACACTATAAAACGGTGAAGTAAACTGACAAAAATAAACCAGTCAAAGATCAAGGAAAGTTTGTATTCGGTAGTACAGTTAATTAGATACATTCATTAATATTCCCGGTAGTTAACCTTGGACTGCACGAAATTCATTTTTTCACAATTATTTGCGAGTACACCATCCGATCGATATAAATAGACCCATACCCCATACCCACAAATTATGTACATAATATGTTAAAAAGCGACGATCTTTTTCGATGTGTCTATAGGTCTATAGTCTTCTTTCTTTAGTACGCCTTTCAGTCGTATATAGAAGTCCTCCAGGAAAACAAGTAAAATTTAACAGTGCTCAGAAAACAAAAAACGGATTTCAAATCAAAAACAGGGATTTCAACAAATCACAGATTGTGCAAACATGCCTGGGACAATGAACACAGACCACAGTGGAAAGATGCATCAATAATCATGAAGGAAACAGACATGAAAAAGAATAATCAAAGAAGCAACCCTAATCCTACTAAGTGAAGAAAAATGTGTAGTAAATCCATCAGCAGAATGCAGCAGACTTATGTTGACAATACTTAGAGAAGAGGTGAATAACAAGAACATACCAAAAATAGAGAATAACAAAATGTAAAACGCATGTCTACATACACACACTACACATAGGCAACACACAATGCACATAAAAGACAATTTATAATTTTCATCCAAAAACTCATTATTACGAACGAAGAACCACATAGCATATACAGGATGATTCATTAAGAATGGGTCAATGGATCAATCTCTGGGTTGTAGATTCTAGACCTCAAAATATTAAAATTTAAACCAAATCGCTTATATAAAAGGTGACTCCTTACTGAGTTACAGGGTGTTTTATTTAAAAATTTAAAAACTATTTGTACCCATTACTTTAAAACTATTTAACATATCCTTGTCATACTTGGCATACAGTGTAAGTATTGTACACCCCACTAAAGTATGATAAATAGGTGTCTACAAATTCTCACTTCCAGGTCTCGCTCTCTCTAGGTCTCGCCTTTAGGTCTCCACACTTTCATGCATGGTTCATTCTTCTTCTCATTTCCTCGTTTTCCATTCTTATTAGACCCATTTATTTCTCCATTAATATTCATAATCTTACTCATCTTTATCAGTAAGGCACATTGTCTCAGCTGTATATGTAATTATCGGTCTGATTGCAACTCTGTTGTATTTCTGGATAAGTTCTTGTCCTTCATTAGCCTATAATATGTCCAGTATGTTTTGTTTGTTAGTATTATCACCCCTTACTTCTTCATTTCACTTATTTTTGCCATTCACAATTACTCTTAAGTATTTAAATTTATGAACTCTTTCAAAAGTGTAATATTCTATCTTGATTTATCTCGTCCTTGTCCTCTTTTCTTCTAGAAAAGATTAGATAACTATGTTGTTTTTCCTTCTTTAATTTCCTAGACCTCTTTTCCGTGCTTCATTTGCCAGGATTTTTAATGCTTCTTTTAATATTTCCTTAGCTCTTCCCATAAGAACTATTTTGCATATGCAACTATTAGGGTAAGAACAGAACAAGTAGGTCGAGGTGGAGGTGTAGGTCGCGGTGGATGCTACTAGTTAAGTCGCGGTCGATGTCGACAGCACATAGCAAGGAGGTCACCTGCGCTGTCAGTCGAGCTAGAACCACTATCAAGTGATGTAGTTTAATGAAATTCGAATGACAAAAAGACTGTGCTCTTGCGATGTTGTGTCAGTCAAGTGATGATAGTGATGAAAAATGTCAGCTGTAAATAATCAGATCCTCCTTCATATTTCAAAAAATTACTGTATTTAAGTGCTTTAGAAATTCAAAAATAAACTGAATACAAAAAAGGGATTATATAAAAAGTATCAATTCTGTAGAGGTCAAATCTAAGCTAGTATGGGATTGTGTGAGTGCCCTAAATAAACTAGGAAATCGTAGCAAGGTTACGGTGGCCTGGGTACCGGGGCACGAGGGTCATAAGGGCAATGAAAAAGCAGATGAAATGGCCAAACAAGGCTCATCAATGCCATTCGTTGGACCGGAACCCTTCTGCGGCGTTGCAAAGGCAGTTACAAGAACGGCTACAAGAAAGTGGGTAGCTCACAAATCTTTGGAATGGTGGAGGAATTCACCAGGCCAAAGACAGGCGAAGCAGTTCATTACAGAACATTCGCCAAAATTTACGGCAGACCTAATAAGCAAAGACAGGAAAACAGTCAAAGCCATAGTAGGTCTGCTAACAGGGCACTGTAAGCTGAATGGGCACTTAAAGCTGATGGGATTGGCAGATGATGACCTGTGCAGATTCTGTCACCTCGAAGAAGAAACAGCAGAGCACATTTTATGTCATTGTGACAGTCTGGCAAATGTGCGGTTATTTGCATTAGGAGAACAAAATCCAACGGCAAATAGCTACATGGAAGGTTCAGTCTCGAAGCTATTAGACTTTTTAAAAAGGGTCAGGCTAGAGAACGTTATCTAAAACTAGAGGGCCACAATAGATCTGAAAAGGTCGCAGTGGAATAGGCCAGAAAGCCACCTCTCTAAATCTAATCTAATCTAATAAAAAGTATCAACTCAGATAGCGCAGGTAATGACAACTTGGCTTCGAACGGACCAATCACAGGGAAGCATCCTCGTAGGCCGCGCAGTAGACATCCACAAACTCATTTTATTTTCAAAAGCATCGATGTAAACCTCCTGGATGGCATCGCGCTAAACCTCCATCGCGACTTACCTGCTCTGTTCGCTTCCATTCATTACAATGTGTTTGTTTTACATGGATGTCAACATCGACCGCGACCGACACCTACACCGTGACCCACTTGTTCTGTTCTTACCCTTAGTGTTGAGGAGTGGGCTTTAGTTTATTTCTAATGTTCCTTACTCCTACGTTGAATAGTGTGGTTTGTGGTTGACAGGGAATCGCCTTGTCGCACTCCTGTTTCTATTGCAATTGTGTTTTTTCTACCTTCTACTGTTGTTATTCTAGCTCGGGATCTATCCATGGTCACTTTTGTTAATCTGATTATCTTGATATTTCATTTATGTTTTCAATTTTTTTATTTGATGTCATTTCCGGTTAAAAAGTTATTACCGGAAGTTTATCAAAAATAACAAAGTTACACGAAGAGTTCAAATATTCCGGTGACGATGGGTGAAAACCTAGGATTTGTGAAGTGCAATTACTTGTTTTATTTGTTTATTATCATTGTAGTTTACCAACTACTAAATCATCAAATATTGAACGATGTTATGACTTACTTTGGTTTTTTCATGCTAAAAATGACACCTATTTAAATTAAACATCGAAGGAAAGAGAACAGAGAACATTGAGAGTAATATTGGGACTTACGTGTATAGGTCATGTGTCCTTGGTAGAAGGGTAGATAGATGTGCTGAGCATGCGTCGGTCGGCCATAAGCAACTGGATGCTCGTCCACTCCGCCTGCATGCAATCAACCACCACCCTTAGCGGACACGCGCTTATTTTTGTTTACTTATCTTATATTTATTCGATAACACCTCACGGTTGTTACGTTATGGCCAATATTTATCAAATTTATTGTTGATCAAGTTATTTAAAGGGTTCAGTATGAATAGTTTTCAACTAAAATATCTTTCATATTTTTAATGTTGGCAACAATTGTATGAAGCAAATACTTTTAAAATAATACATAAATAAAAGAAGAAACAACATATAACTGATATATAATTTTAATTTAAATGTTAAAAGATATATGTTTAGATATATAAAATGGATACTAACTTTACTGGATAAATATTAGTGGATGTAATTAATCAGTGGAACACAAAGTTCTTTCGATACACTTGAACGACAGGAACATCATTAAAACTCGACGACAAAAGAAATTACTAACTGTAACTAAAACCAGTGACTAAACAAAAAAGATAAATAGGAAAAGGTAATAATGTTAAATAAAACAAAGGAACACCATAGAAAAGAAAATATGATACAGTTACAGCATATGTAAACATATCAATTAAACACAGAAGGCATGGAATGAGAAACATCTCACAAAGCATTGAAAAGATTTTCCAACAAAAAGTCAAAAAAAATACAAAACACAGAAATAACAAAAAACGAAGTGTAGAAAATTCGAGCCTATGAATCCGTATATGAACTAATTAAAAATATATGGTTAAACGAGAAATTGTCTGAAGATTGGACAAGGGCGATTACAAGAAATTTATAATGCAGGAAACAGCGGGCTAACTGCCCACTTAAGCTGTCTTGACTCATGTCAATTGGCTAGAGTACCTTAACAGACACAAAAAAAATGGTCTTCATAATCTCCATAAACTTTCCGAAGTAAATACAGCTACAGAAATATATTTTAGCTGAAACTATTTTATACTAGCTTATTTTTTATATTGACATTCAATTAGATTACAAGATCTCTTATTCATATTGGGTTATATTCAAATCTTAATATAGATCAAATTCATTGTTCTTAATCAACGTATATTCAATAAATATACTTATTGTAATCAATATTTTTGCTTTTGAAATTTTAAATAAAAGGTGTTAAAATTTTGTTAAAGAAAGTCTAAAAATATTACTCAAGTTACTCATTACACAGATCGTGAATATGTGACAATAAATACTTAGCCAACAAGCTGCTATACGCTATATAGAAAAACGCAAATAAAACAAAAATAAAACTAGATTAATTGTCTAGGAGGCAAAGAAATATCATTTAGATGCGAAAAATTTGAAAATTTTGATATTTTGACATGTCGTAAGAGTTTATTTCAACTGATCCAAAAGATCACACTGGCATTTTCTTTAGCAGGGTTCTTAAAGATTCTGAGCCTATAAATTCCTTTGGAAACAAGGAATTGATAGTGGACAAAATATGGTATAGTGGATAACTATGGTATACACTCCTTTGTTTTTTTAAATATGGTGTACAGCCAACCACTGGACATTTGCCCTTTATAAGATACTTTTTTTATTCTGATAGATTATTTTGAACACTTTAAAACAAGGAATTTATAGTGAATAGATATATTTCTTTATTGTGTTTAGCAAAGGTTTTGGCTCTACAGGAGCAGCAAATTTTTCAGTATCCTTTGAATAAAAATGAAGTGCAGAAGAAAAAAAGCGAAGCCACAAAAAAAGTAAACATTAAAATAGAAGAAGACGTATAAAATCTAATAAAAGTTAGAACTAGTGAAGTGAGTAGAGTGTAACCAGGTATAATTTGTAGAAGACCAAATCCCAAGTTCAGCTGAAGCACCATTGGAAGAAGAATAATATATTTCACTAATCAGATCATTGCAAAAGCTATCGATTTTCTGCGGTGTTTTGTGCCCATTGACCCATACCACAGACCTATTCCACAGAAACAAGCAGATGTTATTATTAGATCGACACATTTATTAGATTAATAAAGATCTTGGTAAATTTTATTTTCAAGATAAGATAATACACGACGGAACATAAATTTTCTTTTGTTTACTTTTTTATTAGTTTTTGGAAAAAGTTCTGATATAGGTACTGCCTACATCGGATATTTGAAATTTCAACCTCTATGTACGAATTAGAACTTGGATGCCCATAATCAGTTTAAACTCTTAAAACATGTTAAAAATCTCATTAACTAATCTTTGTCACCTTTAAAATTACTTTGTCTCCCAAACCATAAAAACAGTTGGTACAGTTTGTGTAAAATAGGCGTAGCTTCTAGGTCGTAATTAATCGAATATCCTACTTTCGTAATCAATTTTTTATCTTAAATATTCAAATTCTAATGAAAATAGGTTACAAGCTAAACAATAATCATGGTCATCATCACCACACATCCTCATATTTAAATATTCACCCCTTGAATACTTCCGCTAATTTAAAAAAAAACTATTCTGCCTCGAAACAGCCGATAATGTAGCCGCCGAACAATAGGGAACTGGCATAAAGATTATATTCCAGAAATATTACTGATAAACATTATTTAATGCTGTTAAAAGAACCGCAGTTTACAAAAAAACTCATATTTTATTATTATGAAATAAATATAAGCAATTAAAAACTGCAGAATTTAAATTAATCTTTCAACGGGCGGAATCGGTTGTGACGTCAGATAGTTTGTTGGTCGTCCCTATAAACGGGCGAAAGCCCCATAAGTATTGCAACGCTGCAACGGTACATTATGAATAATATGTGATAAAATCATAAGGAATCATAAAATCGTAAAGAATTAAAAAGAATTAGTATTAAAAACATAAGGTTCTTTGTAATACTATTGGCGGTGTGCAAGTACTTGGAAGGGGAAACGAGAAACGACCCTGCGCGAGTCGCGGAGAAATATTGCAACTATCTTAAATAATTCATATTGTCAATTGAAATTGTCAAATTGACTTATATTTCATACCTTCTGTCAATGAAGCAGAAAAATTATATATTGCTCCACAATATTGATATGATATGCAATTATTATATAAAGGTAAATTTAATTAATTTTATTTTGCTTGCAGTACTGCATTTTAATAACTAATTTTATTTACTACATACAATTGTTGACGTTTTCACAACATAACCTGAATCTTATTTTTTCTTCTTATTATTTTTTTGGACTATGGCCTTGACAATTATCCAGTAACCAGGACTAATATAATTGGCTTATATAATTAAAAGTGCGAATTTTAGTATAGAGCGTAGAAATAGGGGTCGCTTTGCCGAACTTGCACGGTCCCAATAGTAAATATCTATTATATTGTATATTGCATTAATATAATATATTACGACAAATAGCTGGTCCTTATTTTTATTTATGAATAACATACTTATATTATGATCAATAAAGAGGATATATTTATTTTTACTGGCTCCTCTTTTTTTTGCAACTATTTTTACAAACATCTTATTATCTCATTTCAAACATTTATTGACTTACACATAGAGTTAAATATTAGCATAGAGAGAGTGTCATTCAGAGCGAAGTGACGACACCATCTTTTTTATTTGGATTAGTGCTGTTTCACTCTTACGCATAGTAAAGCTGCTACAGTTGTCCTCCTCTTTCGTGCCTATATTCACACTGAATGTCATTATAGATTCTCGATACAATGTGTTAGAAGGAGATGCAGCAAACCAGTCCCTGAGATCTTGTCGTCAGGAAGCGCGGAAGGTAGGCTCCCTCTATGTTAATATATACCTCTATGGACTTACACCGATTGGCTTCTGAGACATCCCTATACTGTGATGAGCGTGCTAATAACCGGCAAAATAGCGCAAAAGATGGAAAACATATTAGATTGTGAGATAAAAAGAAATAAAACTATAAGAGTTGTTAAATTTAGCGATAGTAACATATAAATTGCCATTATATTGATTGTTTCCCACCTTTAGACGTATATCAGAGCAGTATGTCAACATAAACTGTCACTGTGACAGTGGCATTTCTCAAATTCGTTCGATACGTCTAAAAGTGGGAAACAATCAATATAATGTCAATCTATAAGTTACTATCGCTAAATTTAACATCTCCACTAGGTTCATCTCTTTTTATCTCACAACTTAATATGTTTTTCATCTTTTGCGTTATTTTGCCGGTTATTAGTGCGCTCATCACTGTATATTCTAGCCCAAAACGTCCTAATTTAAAAATAAAAATCGACCTGTCTGAGGATTTCTCTTAAAATTTGCCCATTCTCGAGATAATTAATTTATGGAGTTCTGAGGTACTTTAATCACATCACTAGAAGGAAAGGGGGCAAGGAATGACTGATCCTCGAAGATAGAATCGAAGGCAAAAGATCAAGAGGTAGAGCTTTTTAGGGTGTGCTCACTACGGAGAGCAATGGATTGTATCCTCGCTCCGACCCTTGCTCCCTGGTATTTATATTTGTGAATTCTCGCATTTAAAATAAACATTACATCTCGCATTTAACATAAACAATAAATACATTATTTTAAATGCGAGAATTCACGAATATAACGAATATAAATACCAGGGAGCAAGGGTCGGAGCGAGTATACAATCCATTGCTCTCTATTTTCATTGCAGGTGATACTATTTTAATACGAGATGTCGACGCATTACATAAATTTTGTAGTGCCTAAATGAGCGTGTGATTTATATTGGTTTCTCGAAATACTTACCAAAGTTTTATTATTGGCACTGTATCCTAAGCCATTTGCAGATCAATAAAAATTATGAAGAAAATAAAAGAAACCAATACAGAAGTAAAAACTTCGAGATGTATTCTGGTATAAAATCGTTTATTTAAAAACTATAAAATGTCATCGATTGCAGAACGTTTTCGTTCTAAACAGAACATCTTCAGTGCCTAGAATGAAGTATTTCCACGTTAGATTAAAGCAAAAGGTTAAAAATGTGACTGTTAAAATGAAAAAAGTGTGGGAATACTTACATCCTGCCGAGTATTTTGAAACTAGCACACCGTAAATAGTGTTAACATCATCATATATGGTTTACATAATGTAATATGTTAAAATGTTATGACTACAAGTCGATGTTAATGGATAAAGTGGAACACATGCTAAAAGGGTGCCATGGTTCCCTGCTCGAAGATACTAGGTACTTGCCAATTCAATGGGCACAGACCAACTGAGAAATTATGAAGTGGATTTACAATTTGACAAGGGTGACATGACATGACAAGATAAAGCCAATTTTTGGTTAAAGTTTCATTTGATTTTGGATTTTTTAATAAAATGCGGAGGTTTGTCTGCAAAAATAATTTAAATTATTTGAATAATAAAATCTACTGTAAAGTTTAAATTAGCAACTCTCTATTCCAGAATAACTTATAGATTCATTAAATTTAATGCAGATATATTACGTGGTTTAAGTTGTGACGTCATCGGATGTGAAATGACGAGTTGAAAGTTAAGTTTGTGGAAACAAGGAAATACACTACATAGTAAGATAATTAGACTTGCATGGAAAAACAAAGCTAAACAAGCCGAGAAAACCAGAATTTAAGAGTGTTTTTATGTGATGAAATGTTGGTTGCCTAACAAGGCAAGCAGACAACAGGTTGAAGGTAAACGGTAGAATATTGCGAGAAAACAGTATATATACAAAAGGTGGCTATATGTTGTGTTAAATTTATTATTATACTATTGTAATGAATAATAACTGTAATGAACTTTATCACATAAGAAATTTAACGTAAAGTAAAAAGTTACCACCAGGGATTGTCTGGAGTGAGGAGACATGTGGGTGACAACTCCTGTTGGAGTATAAATAGGAATCATTCGGTGAGATCTACTTTTTCATAGTAATTTTTTATGTATAGTCTTGGTTTTTGTGATGGAACCTTTGAGATATTAGGTTCATTGTTAAATTTCTTAGTCAACTCATTATTTGGATTTTATGTAGATTATTTCGATTATTGAATATTCATTCAAGGAAAATTATATATTAATATATTTTTTGGTTAGACATAACCAAACATATGCAATTCTCAATTAATATTAGAAATAATTATCATTTCTCTGTAGGTTTTAAATTTATTGAACCTCCAATATTTTTATAAATTCTATATATTTTTACAGATATTCCCTCAGATAAATCATATTCAAATTTCACATTTATCATTATTTGTTCATGTGTTCACACTCAAAATAGTTCAAGGTTACCTGAGATTAGTTTTTGTTCCATCTTAATGATCGGTTTTTCTATGTTAATGCTTCTAAAAATTTTCCTCAATTATTTCTTCTTCCCTTTACTTTTTGCTAATGTTTAAAATGGGAAATAAAACTGGGAATGTTTTTAGCCATTTTGGAGTAACCACATGGTGAACTCATAGCCCTTTGACACCTAGGGAAACCACTACAGCCACAGTCAAGTCACCTTGGGAATATGTCTAATTGGGAGCAAGCTATGGGAGCGTTCCAGCTCAATTTTCGTCTTGGCACCTGGGCCTACAGGAGTCATGGGGTCGCACCATCCTGGTGCATCATTTTCTAGGATGCAACCGCAACCTCGTTTGGGAACATTTAGTGAGGTGTTTTAGTAACTATTGGTTTTTTTTTATATTTCAGACTATCTGTTAAATACACTATGTTTTTTTTTCCAGATTTAGGTTACCTCTGGTTTTTTTTGACATATTTGTATATTAGATTATTTGGTTCCCAAACTTTGTATCTACGGTAACTTCTTGTGCACAGGAATAAGCCTAGAGAAAATTAGGTTTTTAATGCTTTATTATTGCTTTGATATTGGTTTATGTAATTCGGGTAAATTTATTTTTTAATATTACTAGCTTGTTTCCCAAATATTACTGTTATTCGCTTTATTCCATTTTGTTCGGTTAATTTAGGTCATCGTCGGTATTTATCTCAACTTCATTTCTACTTTAGTCAATTGTATATTTAACTTTATTTATTCATTACTGTATTTTCCCTTAGTGAGGCTTGGGCCTATTTATTTGTAGTATTTTCATCTTTGTCAGTTTCCTTTAGTTGTACGTAGCAGGCGTACTATAACCATTTGGTAGAAGACTTATGTAATTTTGTACCCTATATGTTAGTGAGAGGTACTTATACCTGTAATTTTGTAACAGATAACATTATTGTTGTTATCTTAGAGATAACTCTTTGTATAACTTATGTCATTTTAGAGTCACATGATATACACTTTGTGTAACTCAGAGATTGTCAAAAATCTAGTAGTTATTTTTAATAAATATGTATTTATTTTGTATCGGCAGGACTTACAGATCACTCTCAACCAGATCTGCTGAACATTCTAAAAGAGACACTACATCAGCCTTTTCCCATCATTTGAAGGTTAATAATCATCATCTCGACATCCCTGATGGTGTTAAATTAATTCACAACATCCAAGACAGAAACAATCTACGCCTGGATTTGTACGAGGACCTTGAGATTTCCAGAGACATGAGGACCAGCCCCAATTGTATCCCGAAATAACCAAAGTACGTGCCTCCTAGCGGCGGGATACGGGCAACAATACATTGGCTTATAGGGCAGTCCTTACAGTAGGGATCCTGGCCTATACAGAAAAATGCAGGCGGGTGTGGGGTAATACTGCACTTTGGTTGCATTGGTGGTGTATTGGCTAAACGTGCAGGGCAGGGTATGGTGCTGATAGAAAAGGCATTCAGGCATCAAATATCCAAAAATCTTTTCAGGCCATAATAATGAAAAGACCTTCTCCAAACGCAGTAAAAACTTATACTGAAATGATGGCATCTCCTGAGGTAAAATGTTCCGGAAGTAAAATGAGCCTCCGTTCGGATCTCCGGGTGAGGACTATCTCAGGGGGAACACCATTGCAGGTTAGAAAAATCAGGATAGGGTCTTGGAATCTTGGTAGTCTTACAGGTAAGAGTCTGGAGTTAGTGGATGCGCTCAAACGAAGAAGAGTTCAAATTGCTTGTATTCAAGAAACTAGGTGGAAAGGACAAAGGGCGAAAGAACTAGGTGAAGGATACAAATTGTGGTATGTAGGGAGTAGTAACACTAGAAATGGAGTTGGTATAATTGCTGATAGTGAAATGAAAGATAACGTAGTAGAAGTTGTAAGAACGAGTGATAGAATGATGTCAGTGAAATTTGTAATTGATAAAGAGGTATTGAATGTTGTTTGTGTGTATGCTCCCCAAACAGGTCTGGGTGAGAATGAAAGAAGAGCTTTCTATGATCAATTAGGAGACGTACTGAGTGATATTCCAGCAGAGGAGAAAGTTATAATAGGAGGTGATTTCAATGCACATGTGGGCCAAACCAAGACAGGATATGAAACAATACATGGGGGATTAGGCTTTGGAACTAGAAATGAAGCTGGAGATGACATGCTTGAATTAGCAACAGCATTGGATATGGCGATTGTTAACACATTCTTTAAAAAGAGAGAAACTCAACTTATTACCTACAAAAGTGGACAACATCAATCCCAAATAGACTACTTCATGATAAGGAAAGAAGACATACGTGAATGCAAGGACTGCAAGGTAATAGTGAGTGAGACAGTAAGCCAACAACATAAGCTGCTTGTTCTGGACATCGAAGTAAAAAGCGAAACTAAAAAAAAATATCGGAGAGGACCACAAAAAATCAAATGGTGGCTGCTGAAAGATGAGAAAGAAGGTCTATTCAGGAGAAGAATAGTAGAAAAAATATGTTGGAACATGAAAGGAAGCCCTAATACAATTTGGAGAAAAATGGCCAGTAGTATAAGAGAGACTGCTATTGAAATACTTGGGAAAACGTCAGGAAAAAAGTTTGAGGATAAAGAGACTTGGTGGTGGTCAAACGAAGTACAAGGAAAAATAAAAGAGAAGAGAAAATTATATAAAAAGTGGCAAGAAACCAGATCCGACACAGATCTTCAAAACTATATGGTGGCGAAAAAGGAAGCGAAAGGAGCAGTAGCAAAAGCCAAAGCAGAAGCGTATTCAAACCTATATGATCAACTTGATACCAGGGAAGGCGAAACGAAGATATATAAAATAGCCAAACAGAGAGCAAGGAAAGCAAAAGATTTTAATCAGATTAGATGTATCCGAGATGAAAATAATAAAATACTAGTTCACGAAAGGGAAGTCAAAAAGAGATGGAGAAAGTACTTTGACAGCTTATTAAATGAAGAATTTGACAGACAGCCTGTAAAGTCAACGGAGACAGTAGCAGCAGTGGTCACCAAAATAACCAACGAGGAAGTGGCTCAAGCGCTTCAAAAAATAAAGAAAGGAAAAGCGGTAGGACCAGATGATATTCCTGGGGAAGTATGGAGAGCATTGGGAGAGACAGGAACAAGGTGGCTAGCAGGTCTATTTAATAGAATTATGGAAGTCGGACAAATGCCAGACGAATGGAGAAGCAGTATACTGGTACCTGTTTACAAAAACAAGGGAGATATACAACAATGTACAAACTACAGGGCTATAAAACTGCTTAGCCACACCATGAAAATATGGGAAAGAGTAATTGACAGACGGATACGTGAAGAGACCGAAATATCCGAGAATCAATTTGGCTTTATGCAGGGTAGATCAACAACAGATGCAATTTTCATTATAAGGCAGTTGATGGAAAAATACAGGAGTAAAGAAACAAACGCTCATATGGTATTCATTGATCTTGAGAAAGCATATGATAGAGTTCCTCGAGAGATTCTGTGGTGGGCACTCAATAAGAAAGGAGTCCCTGGTGAATATGTAAAGATTGTGAGGGATATGTATGAGGGAGTAACGACTAGTGTTAGGACAGGTGTGGGAGAGACTGATAAATTTCATGTGAAAGTAGGATTGCACCAAGGCTCTGTGCTTAGTCCGTATTTATTCTCATTAGTTTTGGACCAGATAACAGCGAAACTACAGGGTAACATTCCATGGTGCTTAATGTATGCTGATGATGTCGTGTTAGTAGGAAATAGTGAAAGAGACTTAGAACAAAAACTGGAACAGTGGAGACAAGCTCTGGAGGAAAAAGGTTTAAAACTTAGTAGGACAAAAACAGAGTATTTGGAATGTTCATTTAAAGATGGAGCTACTACAAATAAAATGGTATCTTTGGATGGTGAAATGATTGTGAAAAGCAATAGTTTTAAGTACCTAGGATCGGTATTACAGAGTAATGGAGAAATAGATGGAGATGCATGCAGTAGAATTAGGGCTGGATGGATGAAGTGGAAAGAAGCGAGTGGTGTGTTGTGTGACAGAAAAATTCCAATGAAGCTGAAGGGAAAATTCTATAAAACAGCCATAAGACCGGCTATGATGTACGGGACTGAATGTTGGGCAGTGAAAAAGAAAGAGGAACAACGAATGCATGTGGCGGAAATGAGAATGCTTAGATGGATGAGTGGAGTGACAAAGAAGGATAAAATTAGAAATGAGTATATTAGGGGAAGTCTAGGTGTGGCACCAATTGATGCCAAAATGAGAGAGCATAGGTTAAGATGGTTCGGTCATGTTCAACGTCGAGACGTTAATCACCCAATACGAAGAATAGCTGAAGTGCAGATTCCTGGAAGGAGTAGGAGAGGAAGACCAAAGAAGACCTGGGGGGAGGCGATAAGGCAGGACATGTTGGTAAAGGGGATTAACATTGATATGACCCAAGACAGAATTGTGTGGAGAAATGCAATTAGGGAAGCCGACCCCGCATAGGGATAAGGCAAAGAGAATGATGATGATGAGGACCAGCCCCAATTGCGTTAATCGTCAAACAACTTTAAATCGTCCTTTCACTCCTATCCATCGACAACTATTCCCTTAATCCAACCCTAGTTTTCTCTCATTTTTCCTCTCACCCCCCTTCCCCTATACTCCTATTCTCCATTTCCCCCTCCCCCTCTTTTTCCACTACCCCACTAGTTTATAACAGTCTTCTCTTTCCATACTAATCACCCATTAACACATATCTCAACTTGCATTTCTTTTCAACTTCATTGCTGCCTCCCCCACTATCCCATCCCTCACACAGTTTTGATTCTTCTATTTTCCTATCCTTCATATGTTTCTCCACTCCTAGTCATTTCTGGTTTGACCTTGTGTCTCTGTCTCTTTTTCAGGTCCTCTATATCTCATCTCACCATTTCTTTCATAATTTATTTAAATGCCTCTTATTATTATTAATCCTTAAATCGGTCTGGTTTATTGTCTCTTTGGAATGTTCTTCACACTCACTTATCCTGTTGCCTGTTATGTTACTTACTCATTTTCTCTCATCTCCGCTTACAATAATAAAAAAAAACACCATACATCCAATCACTCTGGTCTGTCATATATATCACTTTCCTTACTTAGTAACATTCTGTCACTGCTTTCTTTTTAGATTCTTAGACTTTACTTAACAATAGGATACTGCACACCTATATCCATTACGACCCATTCAGTCAAACTTCTTTCATAAGTTTTATTGCATTCACTATTCTTCTTTTTTCATCTATCTTTTCATTTCCATTCATATCAGGCAACTTCCAATATCCATTTATCCCAATTTAAAATAAAAATTTTTTCACATTTTGCATTTGTTTGATTTCAGTTACAATCACATACGTTCATAAAGTTTGTGCACTTAAATATATATCATTTAGTTCAGTCTATTTACTCCACTATCACCAATAGAAATCAATCTCATACTTTTCTATTTCATATACTCATTCAATTTAGATTCTTCTTTACATACTGACACCAACCCACAATTTGACCTATATTGGTAGCTCTCATTCTAATTATTTTATTCACTATTCCACGTTGGTAGACTATCAAGATACATTACTTCCAATTCATTCAGTCCTTTCAAAACTACATAAAGATGAATTAGACTTTATGTCACATAGTTTAATTTTATTATTTTATTACATACTCTCATTCATTTCACAATACTATATACAATCATATCCTTCACACATATATCTACCTCACTAACAGTAATCTTTAGTTATTTAATTTTGTTAACAACTATTTTCCAACTTTTAACAGACATAATTATTCATTACAATAGTATAATAATAAATTTAACACAACATATAGCCACCTTTTGTATATATACTGTTTTCTCGCAATATTCTACCGTTTACCTTCAACCTGTTGTCTGCTTGCCTTGTTAGGCAACCAACATTTCATCACATAAAAACACTCTTAAATTCTGGTTTTCTCGGCTTGTTTAGCTTTGTTTTTCCATGCAAGTCTAATTATCTTACTATGTAGTGTATTTCCTTGTTTCCACAAACTTAACTTTCAACTCGTCATTTCACATCCGATGACGTCACAACTTAAACCACGTAATATATCTGCATTAAATTTAATGAATCTATAAGTTATTCTGGAATAGAGAGTTGCTAATTTAAACTTTACAGTAGATTTTATTATTCAAATAATTTAAATTATTTTTGCAGACAAACCTCCGCATTTTATTAAAAAATCCAAAATCAAATGAAACTTTAACCAAAAATTGGCTTTATCTTGTCATGTCATGTCACCCTTGTCAAATTGTAAATCCACTTCATAATTTCTCAGTTGGTCTGTGCCCATTGAATTGGCAAGTACCTAGTATCTTCGAGCAGGGAACCATGGCACCCTTTTAGCATGTGTTCCACTTTATCCATTAACATCGACTTGTAGTCATAACATTTTAACATATTACATTATGTAAACCATATATGATGATGTTAACACTATTTACGGTGTGCTAGTTTCAAAATACTCGGCAGGATGTAAGTATTCCCACACTTTTTTCATTTTAACAGTCACATTTTTAACCTTTTGCTTTAATCTAACGTGGAAATACTTCATTCTAGGCACTGAAGATGTTCTGTTTAGAACGAAAACGTTCTGCAATCGATGACATTTTATAGTTTTTAAATAAACGATTTTATACCAGAATACATCTCGAAGTTTTTACTTCTGTATTGGTTTTTTAAACTATGGTATACAGCCAACTATTGGGATTTTCCCATTGATTTTTTTTTTAAATAAAAGAACTTGAGAATATAATTTTAAAGAATTTAGTTAGAAAAACCTTGCAGATAAAATACAGACATGAAAATTAATTTATTAAGGAAGAACTACAGAAACCATCCTAAACAACTACAGAAACGATCCTAATATTGATGACCAAAAGGTTATGCAATATTAAACTTGCTACGTTAAAAAACAAAATTATCAAAGACGTCAAAATACTTGAGTTAACCGGATTACACAAGAAATCTGTCAACATTGTACCAAATAAATTCACCAAAAATCAGTGGAAGTTAGGTATATTAATCACTAAAAACTAAAGTTAAATTAGATAAACTACGTATTATAAATTAATTATTTTAGGATATTTGATTAAGTACTGATTTGTTTATATACACTTTTATTGCATTTGCATTTTTCCAAGCCTACCTACGACACACCAAAAACAGAAATAGTTAATTCAACAAAACGTTGTTAACTGTTTATTAGATTAATCAAAACGAAAGTTAACGGTATTATATCATTCGAGTAAAATAAAGTTCTAGTAATCATGAAGTTGTCAAAAGAGAAATAAACTTTTTACATAGATTTAAAATCAATTTGACGAAGTTACTACGTAACGATATTTTAAACATTTTATGTAATAATCAAAAAAGCAACTAAATCAAATATACACAGAGGATACCAAAAATTATACAAACCACGATCCATACCAGACTACTTGAACTTAATGCCTCTAATACCAGAAGAATTGTTAGCTTACAACGCTATTTGAGATTTGCATGAAAACTCAAAAATTTTCAGTCATTTACAATATTTACGTATATTATATTCTATTGGTTGGCGTTTAGACTATGTCCAGCTTTCATCAATAGTGAATTATAATTATTAGATGTAAAAACAATCTAATTATAGTGTCAAGGAAAGGTAATTCACTCAAATTGATATTGTTCTTCTTTTTCTTATTGGTTTTGATGGCCACGTGCCTTTCAGCTGACAGCCAAGAAAATTATTCTTTTTAAAGAAAGACAGTTTAATACTTACATATACAAAGCACTTTTTTATCTTGATGATATAAAAAAAACACAAATTGAAAATTGCTATACACATGAATATAAAATAGAACCAAAAACGAAATATGATGGGTAAACTATAAAATAACTAGACAAAGAATATGTGGAAATCACAAAAGACTACACGAAATTCTTGAGAAAGAAAACACTTTGGAACTTAAAATGACTATAAATAATGAACTATCGCAAACGGAAACTTCAGAATAGAAATGTGACCAACAAACATCAAAAGAATACTCCATTAGAATTAACAAATACACACCAATATGAACAGCAGAAATTAATGCAATACATACAGCATCAAACAAAGCCCAGATGCATTAAGCAAATCGTGACATATGCCAGATGTGCAATATAGAAGATAACAAAAACTGTAATATATAGTAAAGCAGACAGCCTAACATTGGATACTAGGAAAGTGATGGATGAAAAGGGGAAAAACAAAACCAATATGGATACCAAGTCATACAGGCATCAGCGGTAACGAAGTAGAAGAATAACTGGCTAATAAGGTTAATATTTAACTTGTGATAGAAAGAAAGGAAGGAGAAAAGGATGATTTAACTTGTGATATTTGTGTGGTGTAATGCATTTTAAATATATGTGTTTGTTCTCCTTAACCTTATTAGCCAGTTGGTCTTCTATTTCGTTACCGCTGATGCCTGTATGACTTGGTATCCATATCGGTTTTGTTTTTTCCCCATTTCATCCATCACTTTCCTAGTATCCAATGTTAGGCTGTCTGCTTTACTATATACCTATTACAGTTTTTGTTATCTTCTGTGTTGCACATCTGGCATATGTCACGATTTACTTAATACATCTGGGCTTTGTTTGATGCTGTATGTATTGCATTAATTTCTGCTGTTCATATTGGTGTGTATTTGTTAATTCTAATGGAGTATTCTTTTGATGTTTGTTGGTCACATTTCTATTCTCCAGTTTCCGTTTGCGATAGTTCATTATTTATAGTCATTTGTATATACTTTTTTTAAGTTCCAAAGTATTTTCTTTCTCAAGAGTTTCGTGTAGTCTTTTGTGATTTCCACATATTGTTTGTCTGGTTATAGTTTACCCATCATATTTCGTTTTTGTTTCTAAACCAGTTGTAGTGGTATAGCAATTTTCCATTTGTGTTTTTTTATATCATTAAGATAAAAAAGTGCTTTGTATACAGTCCGTCCAATATACTTACCGTTGCACGTCATCCGCGTCATAGCCCGTAACGTCACATGATACCAACACGAAATATTTAGGCGGTAGGTCTGTTCCTTTTTAGAATCATTTAGCCGAGTACACGGGAATTACAGCTACTAGACATATTTTATTATATAGGCATGCGTAGAAATAATATTGGAAGATTTCTATTAATGTACATTTAAAGAAACATACCCTAACTTGTTTCATTTAATTTGTAAAAGTATAAGTGGAATATAAAGCGTTTTTATAAAGCACACTTGTTCGGATTACACTCTAACTGCGATCGAACAAAGGTGAGATTTTGGCATAGATTGGTAACATTTATTTGACAGTTGCGGTGATGACACTTGATATTTGTTTTTATTCTTTACTATAAGTATTTATTTTATTATATTTACTGTTTTTATTATTTACTTTAAGGGCCGGCGTAGCTCAGGCGATAGTATGCTTGACTCGCGTGCTAGTAGGCCGGGGTTCAAATCCCAGCGCCAGCAAGAACAACTAGATATTTAAAAAAATGTCTATAGGCCCCAGGTCGACTCAGCCTGAATAAAATGAGTACCTTGGGTAAAACCAGGAGTAATAATAGGGGGTTGAAGCGTAGCACTGGCCCTGTTACCTTCTTTGTATACCGTAGGCCCTAGATATAGCAGACTACCCTGCTATAATCCCAAAGCCGCGTCAGCGGTATAAAACGGGAGACTATTATTATTATTATTTACTATAACGTAAGATTATAACTTCTTGTTTTCTATTTCTAAAGTTTTTATTTATTTATACTGAATATTAATTTGTTTTGTTGTATAATCCACTTCCCCAAAAATTATGTGATATATTTGATTTAAAATGAATTCAAGAATTTTTGTAATTGAGCAACAATGTCAACTTAGATCTCTGACGTCGATAATGACGTGCAACGGTAAGTATATTGGACGGACTGTATGCCTTATTTAATTTTTATTAGTTGGTTTTTGACGTTTTGGCTTGAAACACGCTGAAAGTCCTCCGTCTAAATATTTGAAATTCCGACACAGTAATACTTTCGCTACGCCCTGTATATCGATCTTCCGCATAGGCAGAGTATGGCGTTTTTCAATTCTCACGGGATTTGGATGCTTATTTCGGTTTTTGCGATTCTTTGAAATTTGGTGTACAAAGGTGCCCCAAATTGTTTATATCCTACAAAATTGTAAACGGAATATTTTTCAAAGAGGTTCCACGTTAAGTAGGGACTCAGAGTATTAAAAGGTTTTTATGATATTTACAGTTTTGGTTTGTCGGTTATATGTTCGTCGGTATATCCAAATAGCTACAGGAAGAACCCCTGCTATGCTCTAGACTGTTGCAGTCTAGAAGATGAAAGATTTTTATGACTTTCTCAGACACAAATTTATTGAGGGTTGTATTAGAGCAGGAAGGATTAGTCGATTGCTTTTTCAGCTCTTAAATATTGGTTCTAAAAACTAACTGTAATTGTATGAGTGATTCATCGCATTTCGTGTAAACTCGAGAGATTTTGTTATTGCGAAGTTTAAGTACTTGTAATTGGTTGAAGGTAGGACCATCATGGCGTTCGAGGGATGTCTTGAGAGTTTTTCTGACCATTTGATTGGTAGAGAAATATCTGGTATGATTCCTATTGGTCTAAGTAGGAAGTCACTTTTTTTGGGAGATGAACCCAAGTTTGAGAAGGATCGAGTTAGCGGTCCTAGAATGGAGTTCCGTATAAGCTATCATCATGTTCAGTTTAGTTCCACCAGGGCCATAATCGAGTTAAGTTGAGTTTTGGTTCCCTTAGGGCCATCGTCATGGAGTAGAGTTCAATTGAGTGTAAAGGAATGTAGTTTTCCAGTTTCCCAGCCGGCTAGGTTAATTCTAGCCCGGTGATGGTGATGGTGTATCGTGAACCCCGGCGATTTTCCCGCTGTTTCTAAGCAAATCGTCGTTATCATTTTATACCAATGTTGGTATCCACTAATTTCTTTTAAGCAGTCAGAACCAGAAGTAGGAGAGAGGAGTTTCAATTTTCTCATTGCTATGTTTAACAGTGCAGTTAAAACATGTAGTATGCTCACATACTTTATTTTGGTCAAAGTTAATGAACTTTCAATAATCACGTTCGAGTCTAACTAAATAATTTTATTCGAGTAAAAGTAAAATTTGATCCAGTTTAACGAACTTTTAAACTATTTATCTTCAAGTGAAAGCTGAATTTTTCTATAATAATGTTTGTTTATAAACAATGTACTGTTTGCTGTAATTAACGACAGTGAAGTAAGTGTTTCGCGAGTGCAATAGCGCCTTGGACTTTCCAATCAAGCTACGAGGAAGAAGCCAGGACACTAATTGTTAAGGTATAATTTTTATATTTGTAAAACTGTTCGTTTCATCTTTGATTAATTGGTAATCTGGTCTCTAATTATAACAGAGAGATCAGAGATTAATTTTTTTGTTTTTAATAAAGTTTGATTTTCAACATATAATTTATTTTCTTCCCTTCTCTCTTGAATCGTAAGAACGATAAAACATTGACTGAGTATATAATTTTGAGTATAAAGTAAAGGAGGTAAGTTACATTATAACATTTTGTATATTATGTATATCATTTTATTTGACTATGTTTCTTTGTTTTATTTTAATTTATCTTTCTTTGTTTTATTTCTATTTTTTTTTGTATAAAGTTTGGTTTCCCTTAGGTAACCAATGGCGCCCAATATTTTATTTTTTGTATTTTTCTTTATTTTTTATTTCACATCCATATTTCGATTTTTCTATCTTTCTAATTTTTCTAAGCTAATAAGAATATATCATAACATCTATTAAAGAACCCACTCCCTAAAATCTCTGAGACAGTAGCAACCGAGGTACTTAATAAATTATGTAGCACGAATTTTGTCCAATTCTTAATTAGTCATGTTTCATAAAACAACAGGGGCTATCTTTTGTCTTACATTAAAATGGCCCCATATGACTTCCATTCTTTGTCGTGTTTCATCAAATGGCTTCCATGCGTGGGGCTGTTTCATAAAATTAATTGTGCTATAGGCTATGGTCACGATGCAAGCTCCTTTGATGTCAATGAATATTGGTATGTTTTTTATTCATTAGCAAAACTTATAATAATATATTCCCTCTGCTGATGCTGTTATATTCTATGTTGTTCCTCTATTTTTTCTAAATCCACGTTGGAAGTAGGTTATTTTTTTCACAAGTTAATGATCCAATCCTAGTTCAATCATTGATTCTAGAATTTTACCTACACAAAATGATACGACAAGTGTCTTATGTCTGTAGCTGGTATCCAATTGTGGATATTTAATGCGTTTTAAGATATTTATGATTATTTTTGTTAACCAGTTTTCAGGAAAGTTGCCATTCCCATTGACAGGGGAAGTGGTTCTGTGAATTTCCTAATGCTGTCTTTTTCTTGTTTCTATACTGTCTTCAAGTTTCTGCAGTAATTCTTTTGTATTGTAGGTATATTAATTGTTTTTCAGTTGGATATTCTTTGTATATTCTTAGTTCTATAGATTTTTGCTACCTTTTCTCCTCACATATTGTCTCCCACCCACTGTATTATTTATATGTTGTTTCCCTATATATTTTTTTGTTTTCTGTAGCGTTATGATAGCTACTCGGTTCCCTGAGGAGGAGGTCCCTGAGTTATATAGCAAAAATTATTAAAATAATATAGCTATTCCATTAATTTTTTAATAAATTCGAAATAGAAGAAAAACTGTAGGAGCAAAATTTTCGGAAACCCGCAATTTAATCAGCAAGTCATGCTATATTTGGAGAACATCAAAAATGAAATCAACAACTTCCCTAATAGGAGTCCGGCCCTGATAGCGATCAAATCTACAACGTTATTAGTTGCTCCGAAATAATAGTAATTTTAAATGGTAAAAACAAATCATAATTTAATATTTTATACCTCTACTACAAACTAAAGTGCATCAGTTAGTGCTGACAATATTATCTCAAGTGAGTAGCACTTATTTTCGTAAAATTTTTGTAACAACAACAAAATAACCTTTAAATATTACATACGGAAAGAGATAACAAAAATTCCACTTGGGTCTTGACCAGTTTTTTGGACTGGCCACAGGACCGGCTCAACTCCTAACCAAGAAACTTAATAAAATGACTTCAAACAACAATAATACTACATACAACTCCACTAAACACAGTTACTCAGATGCCGTAAATTATTTTAAACATCCTACAAAAGAAGACGCAATAGTCATTTCCAGCATTGAAGGTACAAAAATCCATGATTACGTCGTAGCTGTTGGATTACTAGTAGGTCCAATTTAATGTACGTTTTGCCTCCAGAATTGCTAACAACAGGATATGTATATACCTTTCTTCAAAAAATACTGTTGATTCTCTTCTTCATTCTTATAAATATATCGAAATAAATGGATGTCAAGTCGAAGTAAGAAGACTAATCTCTCCAGCCCAGAGACTTCTAATATCTTGTGCATGTCCTACAATCCCGAACAAAACAATTGAACAAGAATTACAAAAACTTGGTATTCACACTGTATCCAAAATTACTTTTCTTCGAGTAGGTATGCCTGAAAATAAGTACAGTCATGTTCTGAGCTTTAGAAGACAATCGTTCATTACCTCCTTGGAAAATATGTCCATTCCTGACTCATTTACAATAACTCATGATAATACTTCCTACCGGCTATTTCTTTCAATAGATGGATTCAGCTGCTCCAATTGTAATACCATTGGTCACCAAGAATCAGAATGCACTCATATTTCAAACCAAATCCCTTCAACCACCCTCATAGATTCAAATCAAACCTCACCATTATTATCTAAACCTCATGAACCAAATGATACCCCTTCAACTACCCTCTTAGACTCAACCCAGACCACATCATCATTATCTAATCCTCACGAACCAAATGATAAAATATATCAATATATGGAAACCGATCTCATTAAAAACATTTCACAACAAAATCCAAACACTTCGTCTTCTTCTTCCAAAACAACATTATCAATTGTAGATAACACCGAAAATACTACGGCACCAGAAACATCCATAACCCCAAATAAAGTAGTCAACTCAAACCAGCTAAAAAGGCATAACTTATCATCTCCAGAAATAAACGAAGACAATCCGAAAACCGATTCACCCATTTTTAATACCCCTAAACAATCTAAACCAAAGAAAAAACCCAAAACTTCTTCCAAAATCTCCCGTGAAGATATCATTCAGTCCTTAGAATCCATCAAAGACAAAATCGAAAATCGATCACCTCCATTTGTGCTAAATTTCAACGAAATATGCGATTATGGAAAACGTGCTACACTCTCATAACCCTGAATTAACTTCTAAAGATTATTCCAACGACCCAGTGGAACTAATTCAGATCCTTAACTTTGTTCATTGTTATACACAAAATTCTAGGTTAAGAAATAATATCACCCGACTAGAGAAAACAATAAACCCTAACACTTCTTCAGCTGACGAAACTGACGAATCATCACTGGTTGAAGGAAAATCAAGGCATGACTAACTCATTTATAATAACTCATTTATAACTCAATGGAACATAAATGGGTTTTATACCCATTATGAACAGTTGAAACTACTAATCGGCGAACTTTCTCCTGTAATTCTTTGTTGTCAAGAAACCCACTTCAAACAAACCTAACATAAATTTAAAAATTTTTCAATGTTTTAATAAAAATAGAATAGCCCAGCAAGCTAGTGGCGGAGTAGCTAACTCCTCCGATCCACTGACTGTCAAACATATTCTGCTCGAGTGTCCGCATTTCAAGAAAGAAAGAAGATCCCATGGAATCACAGATGATGAGCTCAACACAATTCTCACAAAAAAAAACTTCAACAGTGTTAACCTATTTAAAAGACATCAAGTTATATAATTGTTTTAATGTAATATTTTTTGTATTTGTTATATCCACTAATAACCCTGCGCGGTTGATGTGGTTTTGTGTGTAAATAAAAAAAACTTCCCTAATACTCATTAATACAATCGTTAATATTAAGTTTTAAGTTTTATTTGACTTTTGACAACGATCTAGAACTTATTTTAGATTTATCTTTACCCTAAATAAATATTTGTAAGAAAATGGATACAAACCTCCTTCGTCCTCGGAATCCGACATGAAAGTTTCCTGCATAGCTTCTGGCGCAACAACTTTGTATTTTTCTTCAATGTTAATCGTGGTGTTGGTCGTAATGTTGGTTTCCGTTACCACTTTTAGTTCTTCGACGACGCTGATGTAACCGAGTTTGTTAGCTATTCCTAAAGCAGTTTGGCCATTCTGAAAACAAAAACTCTAGAGATAAGTAAAGGATTCCTGAGCATTTCTTAACTATAAAAATACAAACAATCAGCGATATAATGTATACATATGTATGAAGCTAGGGCAAATAATCCCTGACAAAAAATCCCACAAATTATCCCTGGACAAATAATCCCCGGACAAATAATCCCCACAATTTTTTTTGGACATAATGTCCCCACAAAAAATCCCGGACAAAATATCCCCAAGAAATATTTGCTGCCGAATAATTCTCTAGAAGTTTTCCCGTGAATGCAATCGACGCAAATGTTTTTCAGCCTCAGTGCATGAGAGTTATAGATAGCAATCGCCATAAAACCGCTTTTCGGTACGAAAATAATGAATAGCAATTAAGATTAAGCATGAATTGTAATTTCGATTACCAAATTTCGAATTCCAACTCCTTGTCGAAAACTTCAAATTTTACATGACAAAAGAGTGTGAGTTTTTCAAAAATCGTGGAATTATGGGTAATGCGCTAAGGCTGTGGGAATCATGTTGTAATTATTCACTTAAATCTTTTGCTCACTCTGTTTTGAATAACTATGTTGTTCCAAAAAAAACCTATTCCTTTTTGTAAATTTAACGTCAATAATATTTATTCATCATCATCATCAATGTCGTTATAACTCTTCGAGAGTCTTTGCAGCGTTTACGATTGCCTTTCATGTTTGTCGGTCCTGTGCCACTATTTCCCATTGTCCCACTCCCATTTTTTCCAGATCTTCTCTGACTGCATCTTTCCACCTTTTTCTAGGCCGTCCTACAGACCTTCTCCCATCTGGCCTCTCCCCGAGCAGCTAAGAAAGATTTTTGAAGAAAACTCACATTTTTTTGTCATGTAAAATTTAAAGTTTTCGGCATTTAATTGTAATTCTAAATTTTTTAAAATTTCGGGAAAACTTTTAGAGAACTATTCCGCAGCAAATGTTTCTTGGGGATTTTTTGTCCGGGATTTTTTGTGGGAATATTTTGTCAAAAAAAAATTGTGGGGATTATTTGTCCGGGATTTTTTGTGGGGATTTTGTGTCCGGGGATTTTTTGTCCAGGGATAATTTGTGGGGATTTTTTGTCCGGGATTATTTGTCCGGACCCCGTATGTATACTTGTATTATAACGTAACTGAATGCACGTGATATATTTTATAAGGTCCAGAATAGGCCTTTTCATTATAGTCCAGAAAGCCACTGCGCATCCGCTAGGAAAAATATTCCGATTCGGATTTTTTGCACAATCTTACTCAAAAAGGACCCCTTTTAACAAATTTGCATGTTGCCAGGACCAAAAGTGGGTCAAAAATTTTTTAAACGTTTTCTTTTTCCTAAAATTATTTTTTTTTTCCACGGAACAAAGTTTTTTTAGGTTTTTTGGATCATTCCAAATAGAAAAGGTCTTTAGTGACTTTTCTCTAAAGTAGATAGTTTTTGACATATAAGCGATTAAAAATTGAAAAATTGCGAAATCGGCCATTTTTAACCCTTAAAAACTATGTGAAAAACTGAAAATTTGAATGTTGCCAAGGTAAGTAGATATTCTTTAAACATCGATTGATGAACTCCCGAAGAGTTTTTTGCAATACAATATTCAGAACTCCTTTGTTTTTTAATTGCTAATCAAGCGTGCGCGACACTACTTTCCACCGTTGCGTTGCATGTGTATACAGTATGGTGCAAATGAAAGGAATAAATTCGTAATTTCGTAAACCGGCGACTTTAAGGAAAAATCCCGAAACAGGTCGATTTTTATTTTTAAGTTATGATATTGTGGCATATGGGGTATACTAGTGACGTCATCTATCTGGGCGTGATGACGTAATCGATGATTTTTTAAATGAGAATAGGGGTCGTGTTCTAGCTCATTTGTAAGGTTCTTCAATTCTCTACTCAGTGATATAAACATTTACATAATTATTTATACAGGGTGTCCAAAAAATTTACAGGACAGTATACAGGACACCCTGTATAAATAATTATGAAAATGTTTATATTACTGAATAGAGAATTGAAGAACCTTTCAAATGAGCTAGCACACGACCCCTATTCTCATTTAAAAAAATCATCGATTACGTCATCACGCCCAGATGGATGACGTCACTAGTATACCATATATGCCACAATATAACTTAAAAATGAAAATCGACCTGTTTCGGGATTTTTCCTTAAAGTCGCCGGTTTACGAAATAATGAATTTATTCCTTTCATTTGCACCATACCGTATACACATGCAACGGTGGAAAATAGTGTCGCGCACGCTTGATTAGCAATTAAAAAACAAAGGAGTTCTGAATATTGTATTGCAAAAAACTCTTCGGGATTTCATCAATCGATGTTTAAAGAATATCTACTTACCTTGACAACATTCAAATTTTTAATTTTTCACATAGTTTTTGAGGGTTAAAATGGCCGATTTCGCAATTTTTAATCGCTTATATGTCAAAAACTATCAACTTTAGAGAAAAGTCTCTAAAGACCTTTTCTGTTTGGAATGATCCGAAAACCTAAAAAAACTTTGTTCCATGCAAAAAAAAATAATTTTGGGAAAAAATAAAAAAAAAACGTTTAAAAAATGTTTGACCCACTTTTGGTCCTGGCAACATGCAAATTTGTTAAAAGGGGTCCTTTTTGAGTAAGATTGTGCAAAAAATCCGAATCGGAATATTTTTCCTAGCGGATGCGCAGTGGTTTCTGGACTATTATTAGACGAGCACAAGCACAGCCACCAACTGCAATTCAACTGTTTGGTACTGTTTTGGTCAACAATGTCTGGAACCGCAGTATTATCTCCATAATTGAATCAATTGTGTGAAAAGTGGAGGACGGCCGTGTAAATTGTAGATTGATCTACAAGATGAGATGTAAACTGTAGATGTAAAAGAAGACCTTGAGATTTTAAGGGTCAGAAGATGAATGGAAATTGCTAGGAATAGACGGGAGGGCGACTTCTCTGCGAGCAGGCCCAGATCCACAAAAATTGTCAAGCCAAATATAATACATAGTTATAATAAACTTACGTGCTTAGAAATCGGCCCACTTAAAAATTTGGTCATTTTTGATGTCTCATATATCCTAAACCTGTTGGCCGATTTAAGTGATTTTTTGAACATGTTATAGCCTGATTCTTTAAAAATGCCACTGAAATAATATTGTTGCCAAACAGGCAAATTTTCATTGTATACCGGGTGTACCAATCAAACTGTGTTTTTTTTTCAAAGTTCGCATCACCCTGTGGAATATTCTAGCATTTATAAAATACTGAAATTAAAACCCAACTATAGCCTCAGGTTTTCTTAACATTATGTTGTTTGATTCATTCGTTTATGTTAAGTCATAAAAAGTTAGGTACTTTAACAACTGTTCTTCATCAATACACGGTGTTTTTAAATAAGTGCGACAAACTTTAAGGGGTAATTCTGCATGAAAAAATAATGACAGTTGGCTTTATAAACGTAAGTCCGCAAATGTTTCGTTTTCGAGATACGGGGTGTTGAATTTTTTCTTACAAATTCCGTTGCACTTGAATAACCATTTTCAAATTCCGTTGCAACACGAAACTACAGCCGCATCATCATTCCAGTTCAATCAGAGAGTGCAGCAAGCACCTCTACCGGTTTCGAAACTTATTAGTCTCTCATCAGGAGGCACATATGCTGCTCTCTCTGACCCAACTAGGACAAACCCCGGCGTGCAGTCACGGATTGCAACGAATGAAATGGCAGGGATGCCCTAGCGGCAACTGCTAGCAAAAAACTAAGTTTTCAATCTAATAGCACATAAAACAACATCCAAAAATGTTACCCTACATCCTACCAGATTGAACACAATGGGAACCTTCTCTGGTAACACCTCCGAGGCTTCTACAATTTGCAAGCCATAACGGATGCTGAGACTAAGGAAGATGAGGGAATTTTACAATTTATAATTCACGTCCCATCTGCTCAGCGTGGAAAGTTCCAACGAGAAAACTATTGAAAACATTTACCAAAAGAATAAACATATTACAGACAACTTACAGAACTTAGAGATAGGCAGCGGAATATGACAGGGGGATTCTTTGAGCCCTATTCTCTTCGATTTAATAATGGATAAAATCATCAAAAGTATCAAGAAACGAAGAGGATACAGAATGAGAAACAAAGTAGTAAAAATATGCAAACTGATACGCAGACGACGCAATAATAATATCCCAAGATGAAGATAGTCTGCAAATACCAGTCCATATATTTAACATAAGTGCAAAATAATTTGATATCGGCATCAGTACTGAACAAGTAATGGAAATAAAATAGCATGGAATAAGACTGTCCAGCTATGGAAACCTGGACAAAGAAGTGAGAGATCAAGTACAAAAAGAAAATAGACTGGCTTCTCTTCTTAAAGTTCCCTCCCCTATCGGAGGTTGGATATCATAATGGCTATGGTCACTTTGTTGGCTGCTGCTCTGAAAAGTTGTAATGAACTACAGTTAAACCATTCTCTAAGGTTCCTCAGCCAGGAGATGCGTCTTCTTCCTATGCTTCTTCTTCCTTGGATCCTTCCTTGCATAATAATTCTCAGCAACTCATATTTTTCTCCTCTGGTAATGTGACCCAAATATTCCAGTTTTCTAGTTTTTATATTCTTCATAATTTCTAACTCCTTATTTAAACGTCGTAGCACTTCAACATTGGTAATCCTTTGAACCCACTGAATTTTCAATATTATTCTGTAACACCACATTTCGAACGCTTCTATGTGTTGTCTCTTCAATGTACAAGCTTCCATTCCGTATAGCAATATAGAAAATATGTAGCATCTTAGAGCCCTTAATCTGAGAGGCAACTGAAGGTCTTTGTTTGTAAGCAGTGTCTTCATTTTTATAAATAATTGCCTTGCAGTTTCAATTTGGACTTTAATTTCTTTGCTTTGGTCATTTTTGTCATCGACCCAGGTTCCCAGATATTTGTATGTCTTTACTTTTATTATTTGGGTTTGCTCTATCATTAACCTTTCTTTTCCATGTTCTGTTTTTGAGACTATCATAAACTTAGTTTTCTGCTTGTTTATTTTTAGTCCGTATCGAATGCAATAATCGTTAATTCTATTTAGCAATTCTTGTAGCGATTCCAGGGTGTCTGCCATTATAACGGTGTCATTAGCGAATCTTATGTTATTTACTATTCTTCCGTTAATAGAGTCCATCACTTAGCTCCGCTATCGCTTCCTGAAATATGGTTTCACTGTATAGGTTAAACAGTAGCGGCGACAGAACACAACCCTGTCTTACCCCTCTCTTTATATCAATATTCTCGGATTCTTGTTGTTCTATCTTTATATTGGCCTTTTGATTCCAATACAGATTTATGATAATTCGTAAATCTCGTCTGTCTATATCTCTGTTTTTCAATAATTCTATTAGTTTTTCATGTCGGACCCTGTCGAACGCTTTTTTCGAAGTCGATGAAACAGGAATAAATAGACTAGCAGAACAATATAATATGCCGAAACCGAAATATTAACACTTGAGCTGAAGTCAAGACTTTATACAGCCAGTGTAAGATCCATAATGAAATATTTATGCATCACAAACAAGACCCCACACAGCCACAACACAAAGACCACTGGAAACGGCAGAGATGATAGCAATGAGAAGAATTACAGGAAATATGCTGAGACATTGAAAGAGGAGTGAAAAACATTAGAAGAAAATGCAACATACTACGTATAAACGAATGGACACTAAATAAAAAAAAGAAGGGAATAAACACGTAAACAGAATGGAGGAGACCCATGTAGTCAAACAGGGTTGGCAAAACCAAGGTTTTTTCCAAAAAACAAAAAAAAAACAAGGTTTTTTGGTTTAAGCCAGGTTTATTTGATACAAAGTATAATAAGTCTAAATACTTTAAAAATGAAAAAAAAATTATTAGGACAACTTTTATTTTTATTTACACACACAAAAAATTAATATAACAAAAAAACATCTTCAAACGTAATACTATTCAAAATAACTAAGTTGGAAAGTAACAAAATAGAATTTATTTATCTTAATTTTCTTCAATTGTGGCAGCTGTATAAAATAAAAACACCAGTTTGGAGGCTAAAAAAAAAGGTTTTTTTCTAAAGCATGTTGCTCTTTAAGCATGTTGGTTTAAACCTGTCAACCCTGCAAAATAGCAAGACATAAATCACCAACCGGCAGAAATATGGGACGACGGTGCACAAGATGGAGTGACAACTTGACATAGAGGTATCAATGCGCCAATTAACAAGCAGAATTGCTGATAAAAAGAAAGAAGAAGAAGTATTTTAAAAATTTATAAAACTCGATCACTTTCCTTGTCCTACTACATTTTCTTTTCTTCATTATAATTTTTTATTATCATATCAGTATTTATTATCCCACCCATTTACTATTACATAACAATATTACATATAGACCAGGGCGCATCTGTAAAAATATTAGTACATTTGGACGTTGAGAGGTGACTCAAATTTTTTTGCAGAGATTGCTTGAAAATAAATCAAATAATAATATTTGAGTTATCCTCCCTCTCAAAAAGGTCCGGAACATTGTTTAAATAATCAAAATGTCAAAAAATTAAGGAAAAATTCGTTTTTTTCTTGGTTTTTTGATTATAACTTCAAAAGTATTCATTTTCGAGAAAAGTTATACTAACATAAAAGTTGCGTAATTAAATTTCCTATAATATAGAACTGGTTAAAAATTTAAAAAATAGTCACCCTTGTTGCAAAATAGCAATAATTGTGAAAAAAATATACAAAAACAAGTATTCGCATTATACGCTTTTCAACCATTTATGCTACACTTAGGACCTTCATATTTCACCCTGAAAAACTATGTGATACAGTAAAACAATACTGTATATTTCATTAAGATCGGTTCAATAGATTTTGCAAAATAAATTTTGCAATCCAGCTTTCGTAAAAAAAATCATTTTTTCAAAATGTTACAGGACTGAAAATAAAGCAGATAGCAAGTTGACAATTTTTTTGCCTATAGAAGTGTACTGTACCTTTCATTTGCAATTTTGCAAAATTAAAATCGATTAACACCACGGCGTCAGGATTTTTTTTAAATAAACATTAATTATTGGTGCTACGCGCAGGACAGCGGATAGTTTGTTTTGATTGGGCATTCCAATGATCTTTGATAATGATTGATACATTTTAATTTTTATTACATTTCGATATAAATAAATAAATTTTTTATTGCAAAATAAAAACACATACTCTATCCTTTGAAATAACACTTTTATTAGCAAAAACTTTCTTTGTTAATATATTTTAACTTAAATAATAAAAGTTTTTTATTTTTAAACATATGCAATTGTTTAAACAATATTTCACAAACAATAATAAAATTAGTTTGATTTTTGTGGAATTAAAATATTAAAATACAACAAAATATAGAGTAAGAAAATAATATATTAGATAAAGATTGGAAGAAATTTTGGTGGAAATCAACTTCTGTGAATCGAACACCGCTGTCCTGCGCGTAGCACCAAAAATTATTGCTTATTTCAAAAATTTTCTGACGCCGTGGTAATTAATCGATTTTAATTTTGAAAACTGCAAATGAAAGGTACAGTACACTTCTATAAGTAAAAAAAAATTAAACTTGCTATCTGCTTTATTTTCAGTCCTGTAACATTTTGAAAAAATGATTTTTTTTTGCGAAAGCTGGATTGCAAAATTTATTTTGAAAAATCTGTTGAACCGATCTTAATGAAATTTACAGTATTGTGTTACTGTATCATAAGGTTTTTCTGGGTGAAATATGAAGGTCCTAAGTGTAGCATAAATGGTTGAAAAACGTAAAATGCGAATACTTGTTTTTGTATGTTTTTTTTTTGCAATTATTGCTATTTTGCAACTAGGGTGACTATTTTTTAAATTTTTAACCAATTCTATATTGTAGGAAATTTAATTACACAACTTTTATGTCAGTACAACTTTTCTCGGAAATGAATACTTTTAAAGTTATAATCAAAAAACGAAGAAAAAAATCGAATTTTTCCTTCAATTTTTGACATTTTGATTATTTAAACAATGTTCCGGACCTTTTTGAGAGGGAGGATAACTCAAATATTATTATTTGATTTATTTTCAAGCAATTTCTGCAAAAAAATTTGAGTCACCTCTCAACGTCCATCTCAAAACAGATGCGCCCTGGACTAATAACAAACAAATTGAAACCAGATTAAATTAATGTACTCACGTTTGTTAGAGCATTAGGATCAGCTTTATTTTTCAACAATAACGTTATAACCAGCACATGACCCTGCTGAGCGGCCTGATGAAGGGGAGTGTATCCTGCCACTGTGGTAGGATTGACGTCTGCACCTTGATCAATGAGAAGACGAACCATGTTGACGTGACCGTGATGGCAAGCCACATGGAGCGGTGTGTATCCTTGCTTGGTTTGTGCATCCTTTTGAGCTCCTGCTCTTAGCAGGAGTTGAGCAACAGGTACCCGATCTTCTTGAGCACATAAGTGAAGAGGTGTGAGCCCATTCTAAAAAAAATATTGGTACATATTAGTAAAAAGGTGTCTGGAACAAAATCTATAACAGTTATACAGGGTGTCCAGAAACTCTACCGACAAACGAAGACAGGAGATTTTTTAGATAATTTTAAGATAATTTAACCCAATTCACCTGGTCCGAAAATGCTTCCTAAGGGAGCTAGAGCTCTTTGAAGATGGCGTCATGTAATTAGTTTTTCTTAAATAACTCCAGAACGCTTCTATTTAGAAAAACGAAAATTTGTATGCATATTTACTTTCCAGAAATGAATCCATTCCATCTATTGTGAATTTATAGTACCGGTCATAGGCGTCCGTTTTGGGTAGGGCAACGGTTATTTTATCGCATAACTTTTTTGTCTTTAACTTTTAAGCATTTTTGTCACTGGATTATTAAATTGTGAGGTATTCTAGTACTAAAAGGTACTCTTGCTTTAAGTCGGTAGGACACACCGTTTTCTAGAAAAATGGATTTGAAAGTTTTTCGTTTTGGGAATTTGAAAAAAATGGAAAAAAATTTTCAAAAAAAACGATGTATTTTACTAACTTAAAGCAAGATTAACTTGTAGTACTCGAATACGTCATAATTTAATAATCTAATGTCAAAAATGCTTAAAAATTAAGGACAAAAAAGTTACGCTATAAAATAACTGTTGACCTAACCAAAACGGACGCCTATGACCGGTACTAGAAATTCGCAATTAATGAAATCGATTTATCTCTGGAATATAAATAAATGTACCAGTTTTCGTCTTTCTAAAAAGGTTTTTATGGAAATTTTTTTTTGAAATTTAAAGAACGAAAAATTTTCAAATCGATTTTTCTAGAAAACGGTGTGTCCTACCGACTTAAAACAAGAGTACCTTTTAGCACTAGAATACCTCACAATTTAATAATGCAGTGTCAAAAATGCTTAAAAATTAAAGACAAAAAAGTTATGCGATAAAATAACCGTTGCCCTGCCCAAAACGGACGCCTATGATCGGTACTAAAAATTCGCAAAGGATGGAATAGATTTATCTCTGGAAGATAAATACGCGTACCAATTTTTGTTTTTCTAAATAGAAGCGTTCTGGAGGTATTTAAGAAAAACTCATTACAAGACGCCATCTACAAAGAGCTCTGGCTCCCTTAGGAAGCATTTTCGGACTAAGTGAATAGGGTTAAACTGTCTTGAAATTATTTGAAGAATCTTCTGTCTTCGTTTGTCGGTAGAGTTTCTGGACACCCTGTATAATCACATATATAGAGTGGAATCCTGAACAAGGTGTCCAGAAACTCTACCGACAAACGAATACAGGAGATTCCTCAGATAATTTTAAGATAATTTAACTCGATTCCCCTAGTCCGAAAATGCTTCCTAGGGGAGCTAGAGCTCTTTGAAGATGGCGTCTTGTAATTAATTTTTCTTAAATACCTCCAGAACGCTTCTAGTTAGAAAAACGAAAATTGTCAAGCATATATTTATCTTCCAGAGATAAATCGATTGCGAATTTCCAGTACCGGTCATAGGCGTCGTTTTGGGTAGGCAACGGTTATTTTATCGCATAACTTTTTTGCCTTTAACTTTTAAGCATTTTTGACTCTGAATTATTAAATTGTGAGGTGTTCTAGTACTAAAAGGTACTCTTGCTTTAAGTCGGTAGGACACACCGTTCTCTAGAAAAATCGATTTGAAAATTTTTCGTTTTTTGAATAAAAAAAAACGGTGTATTTTACCAACTTAAAGCAAGAGTAACTTTTAGTAGTAGAATACCTCATAATTTAATAATCTAGTGTCAAAAATGCTTAAAAATTAAAGACAAAACAGTTATGCGACAAAATTACCGTTGCCCTACCCAAAACGGACGCCTATGACCGGTACTAGAAATTCACAATGGATGAAATCGATTTATCTCTGAAAGATAAATATGTGTACCAATTTTGGTTTTTCTAAATAGAAGCGTTCTGGAGGTATTTAAGAAAAACTAATTACAAGACGCCATCTTCAAAGAGCTCTAGCTCCCTTAGGAAGCATTTTCAGACTAGGTGAATTGGGATAAAATGTCTTAAAATTATCTGAGGAATCTCCTATCTTCGTTTGTCGGTAGAGTTTCTAGTATAAGCTTCAGAACAACATTGACAAAATACATCAGCAACAATTATTTCCGACTCACTTTCTTTTCTTCTTGCCATTCAGACTATAAATTTTCCCTATATATCCTACTAATTTATTAAGCAAATCATTTTTGAAATGTATAAAAATCAAAGAAAAGGCCCAGAACGAGATGGTTGGATGATTTGGAAGACCTGACCTGAAAACTTTAAAATGTAATACAATGGAGGAGAAGGCCACAATTGGGGTCTGAATGGAAGGACATAGGCAAAGACCCATCCAGAGTTAACATGCCAAAAGAAGAAGAAGAACTGGTTAACCACAGCTGTCAAAGAAAATCCAATTGTTAAATATTTTTAAACCTGGACAATATTCCACAAAATAATTAAAAAAATATATTTTTTTAAATTTGGTTAAAATATTTCATTTGTTTTTTTTTAACAAATTAACAATTTTAATCAAAATTAACATTTATTAATTTGTATTATTGATAAAATCAATGAATCTCACATCGAAAATATTCCTGTATTGTATACCAACTACAAATAAAGTAATCTGTAACATCATTTCGCTTTTGGCCAACAGGTGGCACCACTTAAATACTTCCTACATTGTTCCTATAAAATTCTGGATAATACTTATGGGTATTTAAAAATTTATCCTTGTCTTGGGGAGCTGAGTCTGTCCATGATCGTCTAGTGAGACAACTCTGCTGAAACCAAGTAAAATATACCCGCACCCGCTTACAATTTAGCTGAGTGCAATTTTTGGAAGACCCCCTACTTAATGGGGTCATTAAGAAATTAGGAAATAATAAGCCCAAATCTCATATTTTTATGAATGTACAAGAATAATGTATGTTATTTTCTAGTTCAGAATTAAATTTTCTTTTGCAAAATACAAATACAATCAAAATTAGTATTTCTTCTTTCCACTCCACATCAAAATATTATTTTTCTATTTTTGAGAATATGAGGCGAAGACGAGAAAAGAGTAAGTAATAGCGACCCCCATCCCAAAATGGGAAGAGCTGGGAAAGAAGTGTTGAAATGAAGGTTTTTCAAATAACTGAAAAAAATGTGTCCCAGTAATTTAGGAAAACTTTTATTATTTTGTTTTAGTATTTTGAGAACTTTTTTCAAAAGTTCATTGCACATTTCTTCAAAGCACATTTTTTATTTTATTTTCATTGTTAAAAACTGATACTCTGTAACCCAACAGTAATTTTTCGCTATCGTTGCAAATTTTGATTTTTGAATAGAATTTCTGGAAATTATTAGACAATCAAACACAGCTGCTCATAGCCAATAATTATTGTACTTAAATTAAAAAAATATACACATGCAGTTTACAACAAAATATAATTGTATCAATTAAAACAAGGTTGTTACAATGTTAGTATTTAAAATTTTGTAGTCATTTATAGAGGAGAAGAGAAATTGAAGAGTTAAAAGGCAAAACATGATTCATTTAATAATGTATAAAAAATAAAAGAATTGACAGGTCAGAACAAAAAACATGCAAATAACATGTTGATAGAGACGGAAAACTGATATGGATAAAATAAACAGATGGAAAGAGTATATTTAGGAACTGTTTAATGATGAACGAAATTGAACAAGCAATAAGATTAGCAAAGACCATAAGAGCGACGGGACCAGATGAAATAACGAGTGAAATAATAAAGCTCTTCGAAAGTTCAGGTAAAAGATCTCTCCTTCATATTTTTAATAACATTCATGAAACTGGCTATATACCAACGGATTGGCTGCTGCCGACTTTTGCGATGATACCTAAAAAAGCAAATGCGAAAAGATGTAGAGACTACCGAACCATCAGATTGATGATTCATGTTTTAAGATATTTCTACGAATTTTGCACCTAGGATGTACAAAAAAAAAAAGAAACACAACTTGGTGGTGAAAAGTTTGGGTTCCGCAATAACCTAGGAACCAGATAAGCACTATTTAGTATTCAGGTTATGGTACAGAGATGCAGAGATGTTGGACATCCGGTTTATATGTGCATTAATGACTTTAAAAAGGTCTTTGATCGAATAAAACATACTGAAATGATTGCAATTCTGCAGTAGGTGGGTATCGATGATAAAAACCTACGCATTATTAAAAATCTTTACTGGCTTCAACGTACAAACACCAGGATTCGCCGGGACACTTCTGAAGAGCTTCAAATACGAAAAGGGGTAAGGCAGGGCTATATTTTGTTCCCACTAATATTTAACATCAATTCTGAGTTCGGTTTCAATAAAGCAGTGGATAATGTTCAATGTGGTATCAAAATGAATGGCGTCGGGGATTAACATTCGTTTAAGTAAGAGTAGCTGAGCTAGACTTCGCCAGATGTTATCCCGATAGGGTTTAACTTTTTTGCTTTTGTTTTATATTTTTCAATGTGCTGTAACCCTATGCTTATTTGTTTTATATACCAAATGAATAAAAAGTCTTTATTATACAGGGTGTCCCGGAAAATAGTGCGTCCCTTAAGGTATAGGTAGAAGGCACCATGTAGAACAAAAAACTCTTATAACATTTTTTTCTAAATGCAACCGTTTGGCCAAAAAATTAAAATACATTTTGGTATGCAAATTTAAATCTGACAACTATGTGCGGCACGCAAATTTAAGCATAGACAGTCCCATGTAAATATATAGAAGACAGATAGTTTTAAAGGATCCTGTTTAGTGTCAATGCCGAAAATGTTTTCGAATCGTGAGTGTATTACCTATTATCTTATTACGTTGATTATTTATGACAGATCACTAAATGGAGAGGCATACTATAATTAATTTCTTTCAAAATGTTTTGCCGGCATTTCTCGTCGTATGAATGGTGTTTGTGAAAGTGGGTTACTTGGAACATCTATTCGGTATAATAATTATTTTCAAGTAAGTACAACTTAATTATTTCAATTCACAAGTAAACAAATTACTGAGACATTATATGGGGTATTTAAGTTCCACTGTAAACTATGTAATTCAGTTAAAGCCCTCAGCATTACTCAGCATTCAGCACATTTAAACCTTACTAAATACATAATACTAGTTCAGTTAAAAGATGTGTGTTTTATGTTAAAAGATGTGTAATTCGTTTAAAATTATGCAATAGGTATTTTAATACATTTCAAAAGAAAATAATTTTAGTAAACAAATAGTAAATACATAAGTATGAATACCTACTATTAGGTTGGATTACTTTAAATACTATAAATCACAATCACAAACGAGTTCTTATTATCTGTTATTATTCCGTAGTGCGTACGATGTTGCCAGTTTATTAAAATTTCCAAACATTAAGGAAAACAATGTTATCTTTTTTTTGGAAACGGTTAACTTTAGAAAAAAATGGTATAGGACTTTTTTGTTCTAAATTGTGTATTCTCTCCATACCTTAAAAGAACGCACTATTTTCCGGGACACCCTGTATTATTATTAATAATTTGAGGTACGTGGATGACACATTCGCAACAACATTTTATTAAAATGAGTACCACAATGTATGATGAATATGGATTCAAGCTAAACACCGCAAAGGTGATGGTTGTCAGTAAAACGGCAATAGAACCGGAAGTGATAACAGCTTAAGGTCGCGGCATATTATCATGCACGTTGCGTTTCCAGCCCGTAGCGTTTAGTTTCCGAAAAATATTGATTTTAATGGTTTTAAATATGAACAATTCACACTGTCCGGAACGTATCATATCAGACACCTCTTTGTAAAATCAAAACCTCAATTTTTCGGAGACTATGCTACGTGCTGGAAACGATTCGAGCATGATAATCTGCCGCGACCTTTATGGTGAACAACTGAAGACAACTAACAGTATCACCTATCTTGGTTGTAATCTAAATGAGAACTGGGACATGACCAAAGAAATTAGAATATATTCTAAACTAAAAAGGGATAGTTCCCTGGGTTGGCTGTATACCATATGTAGTTAAACAAACTCAGTGAAACAACTTGTATGTAATAGGTATAATTTACTAAAATCCTAAAAAATCCCATTCAAATCCTATTCAATCCATTGAGATTTTTTAGGATCTTAGCAAATTATACCTATTACATAGCAGTCGTTTTACTTCAATGTTAGAGTTTGTTTAAATTAGAATATGTACAGAGAAGGCCAGAGGTGCATTCTTTAAGATGAAAAAACGTTGAAACGATGTGAAAACAGTATTGCTTTGAGTCTGAAAATTAAATTAGTGAGATATGCGTTTTCGACTCTTTTGTATGGTGTCGAAGGTTGGACTCTAACGGATACAGATCCCAAGAAACTGTAAGCCTTTTAAATCTGGGTGTATCGGAGAATCCTACGAATAAATTGGTTGGATAGAATTTGTAGCGAAGTTGTTTTAATTGGATGGGAAAAGTTACGGAAGTCGTCAGAACAGTTCAAAATCGCAAACTTTAATATTTTGGCGATGTTCTGCGACACCCAGAGATATATAATATACTCCATTTAATAATACAATGCAAGGGAGACGTAAGAAGAGGGCCAGGTCGAAGAAGAACGTCATGGCTTAGAAACGTGAGAATGGTTTAACAAACAGATTCTTTGCATCCATTTTCCGAGCTGCCGTCAACAAAATTACTATAGCCAACGCTCGATAATCGAGAATGGCACATGAAGAAGAGTCGTTTATAGATTAAAAATTACTAATAGAAATCTACAACAAACTTTAATCACAATTAATTAATATACACTCCCATTATGCTTTATTAAACATTGCACACATAACCTCAAAATGACACTTGGCGCTATCTTTTATAAATAACTTAGCATCTTTAGCAGATAGAGGTCATGTCCAAAAACCGAACATAGCAGCTTTATCTACTAGCGAATTTGCAATATGCATACTGCTTTCATAAAAAATACAAATTATTTGTATTACGTTAATATAGTTACAAATATACATAAAAGGAAGTTTCAGCAACGGGTGAACATAGCACCATTATTAGTAGCCTCTTACCTTGGCAGCATGGTTCGCATCCGCTTGATGTTCCAACAGTAAAGATGACATGTCAGAATGTCCTTCTTGTGAACTGAGATGAAGAGGTGTAAAGCCTGCTTTACTTTCTGCGTTAGCTTGGGCTCCGTATTCGAGGAGGGTCGTCGCAATATCCATCTAAAATATATACGATAGTAAATATTAACAGTAAAAAATAATGTATTATTTAAAAGAATGTTAAATATATCAAATCCTTAAATTTTAATGATTTTTAAACGCTTTTATTTAGTTCAATAGTTTGCGTCAAATCTTTAGACGTTAATTTGAGTTCCTTTTCTCCAATGCAAATGAATGAAAATTTACAGACATATGCATTCGCGGGAACAATACACGAATAATCAATAAAAAAAAATTTTATGTTTATTAATTGTTTGAATTAAAAAAAAACGATTTTACTGGAAAATGCCTTAAATTCTCTTGTTTTTTACAATGTAAAAACTTGAAACTTTGACGGATTGTAGCCAATGATATGAACTATACATAATTTCACTTTTTACGTTAATTGTTTACGTTATGCTTCATAAATAAACAATAAAGTTTCAAATTTTTGGCCGATTCCTACTACTTTTTTTTCCTGTTAGTACATCATAATATTATGTTTTATACATATTTTAAGAAAAACGACGATATATTTTAATGTTTGAAAAGTGTAAGACTAAAAAGTAAAAAATAAAAAAATATGAAAAAAAAAATTTTAAGAAACGCTTTTCTTTAGTTACGAGTGACTAAAATTAAAAATATTATAAAAAAATCAACTAAAAAGCAAAAAATAAAAAATTGAAAAAATCTAACACATTCGTTAAAGAAAAGCGTGGGGCGAAAACCGTTTATTCGATGAAGACGCGCCACGCTTTTCTTTGACGAATGTGTTAGATTTTTTCAATGTTTTTTATTTTTTGTTTTTTAGTTGATGTTTTTTATAATATTTTTAATTTTAGTCACTCGTAACTAAAGAAAAGCGCTTCTTAAAAATTTTTATTTCATATTTTTTTATTTAGTAATAAAATTAATATTTTTTCAGCAATATTAAAGAATTGATGAATTTTACTAATACAGTAAGCCAATATGGCCTTTTTTATTATTCCTCACTATATGAATTAGGTCTTGTTGATCCGTCTTCACATGGGTATTCTTTTTCTTCTTTATGTGCGTGATGACTGTTGACGATCATCATGGCAATCTTTATCGTATCTGCAGCAGTGCGAAAAGCTGCACAGAGGTTGTGTTAAATGACAGGTTCTGAGGTTCTTCAACCAAGATGTTCCTCTTCTTCCTAGTCCTCGCTTTCCAAATTTTTCTTTGCGAGATATCTGAATTAATTTCGCATCTTCTTCTTATTTTGCCTATCCGTTACGGATGTTGGACACCAACATGGCTATTCTGACTTTGTTGACTGCTGCCCTGAAAAGTCCGGTAGTGGTTAAGTTAAACCATTTTCGCAGGTTATGCAGCCAGGATATTCTTCTTCGTCCTGGACCTCTTTTCCCATGCACTGTACCTTGAAGTATGGTCCGAAGTAGGTCATATCGTTGTTCATTGCGCATTATATGGCCCAGGTATTCCAGTTTGCGACGTTTTATGGTTACGACTAGTTCGCGCTCTTTACCCATTCTATGTAGAACTTCTTCGTTGGTAAGTCTGTCTATCCAGGAAATGCTTCTAGTCTCTTCAGTGATGCTTCAGTTAAGGTCCATGACTCCACGCCATATAAAAGAACGGAGAATACGTAGCATTTTAGTAAACGAACTTTTATTTCCAATTTTATATCGTGGCTGAATTTAGTATAATGTGTCCGAAGTATTGTAACTTTCGATATTTGATAGTAATTAATCATAATCTCTCAAATACTTTCAATTTTCTGCACATATCTTCGTTCAAGGTCCACGATTTAACACCATAAAAAGGACAGAAAAGACATCTTTTCAGCAGCATTCTTGCTTTTATGCCAAGAGAGAGGTTGTGGCTCTAGAAGAAGGCTCCCATCCTGTTGAAGGTGGATCTAACTTTTCCGATGCGTGCTCTTATCTCTTGGTTGTTGGTCCATTTCTTCATTTATTATGGTCCCGAGGTAGTTGTAGTGCCTCACTCTTTTGGTTGACGTAGAGTTGACGTTCTGTTATCTTTTTCTTGGTAATGATCATAAGACAAAAATCAGAATTTGATGTTTAGTTCTGACCGGAAGTATGTCTTAGGAAATAGTGTTAAACTCTTAGGAATTTTCCTAGATGATAATTTGGACTGGAGTGCTCATACAAACTACTTAAGTTCTAAACTTGCTACAACTATATTTTTGATACGCAACTTAGTTTTTATGATCCCTAAAAGTACCCTTAAAATGATCTACTTTGCACTGTTCCATAGCCATTTAAAGTACGGAATAACTGTTTGGGGTGGCTCTTGTCACGCAGACAGAATTTTTAAGTTAAAAAAGAAAGTAGTGAGGATACTTGCAGGAGCAGAGTATAGGGAACACTGTAAACCTTTATTTCAGAAGTTAGGTATTATGTCACTACCTTCACTCTATATATATGAGACGCTGATTGAAATTCATTCCAACAAAAGTAGGTTTAACATAAACTCCAACTTCCATACAAGATCGAGCGATGCTATTAGAGCACAACGTTTTAGGTTGACGAAAAGTATAAAAAACTCAACATGTTAGTTTGTACAATTTTTTGCCAGATGAAGTAAAAAATCTTCATTTACAGTCGTTTAAAAATAAAATAAAATCAAACTTTTTAAAACATTGTTTTTACACAAAGACAGAGTACTTAGGTACCGCTTATAATACATTATAATAAGTACACTAGTTTGGTCAGGGTTTTTTTGCCGATTATGACGATATTTCATGTTTTTAAGTTTATTTCATGTCTTTACGTTTTTACATAGTGTGTTAAATTGTTTAAATTTGTTAGTACCTGTTTGTATATCTGTTCATTATAATTTATAATATTTATCTTTTAAATTTTGTCAAAATTTTATAATGTAGGTACGTACTCTTTTGACTTGTCAAAAACAAAAGAAATTTTGTATATTTGATGAAATAAATTCTATTCTATTCTATTCTAAGCTTGCGTTCTTTACGTTTATATTTAGGGTATTACAACCATCTTTTTCGTGGTATTCTCGTGTTTTTTCTTATGCATCCTCTTTTTCTTCCTAGAAATCTCATTTCTGCTGCTTGTGTATTCTGCTTTCGTGTTTTTATTCTTTATCAAACATGTATTGCCGTAAATGAGTAAAAAATTATATTAGTTTTGAAGAAAGACACTGTAAAATTTGACTGAGGAGTCCAAAAGGATGAAATGTGCATAAGAGAAGATAGCCTCTGTATCGACATTAAATCTTAAACTGTCTTTCTTTACTTTCGTTTACTCACAAAATTGAGTACTAAGAATCAAATTCGTGAGGAGTTTTGCCTAGATAGATTGACGTGTTATGGAATGCAACTTTTAAATTCCTCATGTCTATGCGTTTATCGGTTGTTTGCTTTGCAAAGTATATAAAGCACGGATATAGGCTGTGACCAGAATTTACTTCAAACGCAAGAAATCTTTGAATCTCCAGATCTCTGGATTTTGTTTGTTTGGTATTAGTTTTATAGAATTTAATATTACAGCATAATTTGTAAAATACTTCTTATACAGGCACCTATAAAAAGTTTAGATAGGTATCTTTTATATTAACAATAACCAATCTAATCTTGAAATAAACCTTACTTGATTCTTTCGAGCAGCAATATGTAATGGCGTATGTCCGTTTTTAGCAGTCGCATGCGGAGAGGCTCCTTTGTCCAACAGTAAAAGTGCAACAGGTTGATGATCGTAATGGGCAGCAACATGCAGAGGTGTCACTCCGTTCTTCCCTTGGGCATCAGCTGGAGCGTCTCTTTGCAACAAAAGTCTGGCAACATTGAGATGACCGTATTTTGAGGCAAGATGAAGGGGAGTGAAGCCTTTTTTAGTTGTCGCTGTCAAGTCCGCTCCGTTATCTAGAAGAACTGAGGCTACCTAAAAAATCATAAATGTTTAGGTAAGTTTATATTATATTTCTAATAGATTTAAAATGTTAAATCTTAAAGACCGTACACTAAACCATAACTTTAAAATTTTCAAATGAACTTTAGTAAAAAATGCACCACGAAATATATGGAACTAAAATGTAATTGGCAGTACGTAAAATATCACCGTTAGGCTAAAGTTGTTTTTGTTTTTCTATATGTAATAAAGAAGAAATAGATATGAGATCACAGTCAAAGGATTGGATTCTGAAGTCAGAAATTTAGGACATAGAATTAACTAAAATAAACTAACACAACAAAAACACAATGAAAGACTCGGATGTTATAAGTAAGAGAAAATAGAACACATCCAGGAATTCTTGTTTAGGCTTAGTGCGTCTAAAGATGCAGACCAATAGTGACATACACGGCAGAAACACGACCCGACACAGAGAGGACAAAAAGATTGCTCGAAACAGCGGAGATGAAAACCCTTCGAAAAATCGATGGTAAGACTCTATGGGACAGAGCTAGAACTACAGATATACGACGGAGATGCAAGGTGGACAACATTAATAACTGGTAAGAAACAGAAGAGTAGAATGGAACGACCACATAAGCCGAATGACAACAAATAGAGTAGTAAGGACGGCGAGAGACGGTTCCCCAATAGGAAGACGATCAGTGGGAAGACCACGAAAACGATGGAACGACAACTTACTGGAGGCACATTGAAAAAACAGACAGAGTCATGTCTATACAAAAAAAGAAGAAGAGCTTAGTGCCTCTCTTCAATGTAGCAGTTTTTTGAAATTACAGCTGATATGGGTTGTTTTTATTAGGAAGATATGGTGTTACAGAATTGGTTATGAGAGGGATTTTGGTTATGAGTGTTTCGTCATTCGAAAACTGTCATTTCGATGGGTGTTTTGGAAGATGATTTTAGCTCTGTTTGGGGATTGTTGTTCTGATCTGCACCAATTAAGAAATTTTGTGAAAAACAAGTTATTCTTTTGGTTTTGTAACGAGACAATGGGAGAAACTATGTTTTAGGCCCATTCTCCCATCTAACCAAAGTTTCCCTTCCCATATCCTATTCTGATGGAGGGCAGCAGCAACATCAGCACCAAGATATAGCATAAAAGAAATGATCCACTCGTTAATCAACAGCTACTGGTGGAAAAACACTTCAACACTACACCTGGTAGGACATTTCAATGCCCTGGAGCTGAGAAATTAACTCCGAAGGCAGAAGAGCTAAATTAATCAACGGCATTGAGATCGGGGCAACCACGGGATGACTATCACATTAAAAATCCGCATGGATCTTCTTCTTCTTAAGGTGCCTTCTCCATTACTGAAGGCTGGCTATAACTACAGCAAATTGCTCTCTATCTTGAGTGGTTCTTAGTATCGAATGTGTGTCCATGCCTATCCAGTCTCTTACGTTCTTCAGCCAGGAGCATTTTCTTCTTGCTGGACCTCTTCTTTCTTCCACTTTCCCTTCCATTATGAGTCGTAAAAAGTTGTATCTTTCTCCTCTGTAAATATGTCCTAGATAACTCGTTTTTCATGTTTTTTGAAATATTTAGGAGTTCTCCCAGTCCCCATTCTTCTCAGCACCTCGTTGTTGGTCACGTACCCTGTGCAAGAGATCTTCAGCATCCTTCGAAAAACCCACATCTCAAAGGCTTCTACACGTCTCATACTTGTAATTCCGAGAGTCCATGTTTCCACTACGTATAGCAATATTCCACTCCGCATGGATATCCTTAGTAAAAATCTATCTAATCGATAATTTACTTAATGATCATGGAGCTCGGAATCCAAGATCCAGCAGGGGAGTACAATCAGCTTTAGACGACAGGGCCTCCCAGGTCGTCATCAAGTAAATCCCTGTCAAACCAATAAGAATATCTCTACAGCCTTGAATATGCCTAAAGGCATGGAACAAATAATAGTTGAAGGCAACGTAGTGGACAAAAGATTCACAGGAATATCTCCAGTACGACAGTCGGACCTAATTTAGGACATGCCCGGTTACTCATTCTCCGAAGCAAAACAACACGCACATGAGAGAGATAATTGGACAGAAATTAAATTTTTACTTTAATTGATTATTTATCACAGTGGAGTGATTGTCGTTACTGTTCTCAATTTAACAAGCTTTACACCAGAGTCTACATAACTAACAGGTAAAATTTTCAACTTCCTGTGGAACTGTCATTTCTGTCATGTCATCGTTAGGGAGTTCCGTTATCATTGCCACTTGCCATCATACAGTCAACATGTGAACAAGTCAATTTTGGGCTCAAATGGTACCTGGAGCATAATACAAGAAATATTTTGTACATCCCTGTTTAAGTTCACATATTTTATCTATGTTTCCATGACTGACCAATTTTAAAGGGTTTTTACCCATATATTTTTGTATTTTGGTGGTTAGCATGTTAGAATCACGTGAGTATAACCTACAACTTTCTTAAAACCGTAGTCAAAATTTAAAAACTTTGCATTATCTTATCAGGTTATACGTATTTTAGGTAAGCACTGATGATGATCGGTCATCCGATCGAAAACTAGTTCTGTGATGTACCCCTTTTTAGGAATTTTAACAAATATACCTTTTATAACGGATTCTAGTCGGTTTTTTAAATTGATAAAGCTTAGATTGCGTCGGCTATTGGGACATTATATTCTTACAATTAAAAAAATTATCTTACTTCTTCTTGTCCTTCCTTGGCAGCTATATGTAAAGGAGTGTAAAGATCTTTGGTTGTAGCCTGAGGCTGGGCACCATGTTGAAGTAACAGCATAACAATATCAACATTTCCCAATCTAGAAGCTACATGGAGGGGCGTTTGTTCTTCTCTGGCTTTTGCGTCTACAGCTGCACCATTTCGGAGAAGTATTCTGATAATATCCGTCTAAAAACACAAAAAAATTCAGATAAGTAAGTAAATCTTTGGGTAGTGCAAAATTGCAACGTATTTTGTTATTTATTCTCACATTATTTTGCACTCAAACTAATAGTCTGTTAGTCTAAAGACGAGGTTTAATCAAAATAGGTTGGTAAAGGGAAAAGTATTGGGAAAATAGATTAAAGTGTATCAATGCAGTAGCGTTACAGGTTTTATATCTTCTTCTTGATATGCCTATCCGTGACAAATGTTGGCGATCATCATGGAAATCTTTATCTTATCTGCGGCAGTGTGGAAAAGCTGCACAGATGTTGTGTTGAACCAGATTCTGAGGTATATTTCTCCTTGCAGGAGATGGCTTGTATGAATTCATATCTGGAATCATTTCGCATAATGTGTGCGAAGTATTGTAACTTTCGAGATTTGGCGGTGGTTAGTAGCTCTCGGTTCATCTTCATTCTTCTGAGAACCTCCTCATTTGTGACCCGGTCAGTCCTCGGTATTTTAAGTATTCTCCGATATAGCCACATCAAATGCTTCCAATTGTCTGCACATAACTTCGTTCAAGGTCCACGATTCAACACGGGACATTCAAAAGAAGACGTAGCATCGAAGCATTCTTACTTTTTTTCCAAGGTGGATGTAGCTTCTCTAGGTTACTAGGGGTTTATATACATGAAGTAAAATTGTTAGTGAGCGCATTGTTCCTGTCACAACACATTCAATATAATATAGTTTTGTTATTTCCTGACCGTGAATTTTTAAATAGAAACTTTATAAGTCTTGAGTTTTTCGGTCTTATAAATAAAACACTTCGTTATGGCTTAAACGTTTCGGCTAGTTGCCGAATTCAAGTGAAAATTCAAGTGCAATGTAAATTTTAGTGCTCTATTTATGTAATGTTTATTATTATTAATTAAAGTGCTTATTGAAAATGGCAAATAGCCGAAACGTTTAAGTCATAACAAAGTGTTTTACTAATAAGACCGAAAAACCCAGGAATTAAAAAGTTTCTATTCAATATAATATGTATAAAACGTTCGGAAAAAATAATAGTGGCGTTAAGACTTACCTGATTGGCTCTAGCAGCCAAATGTAAAGGAGTTTCGCCCCTAACAGTCGGTATGTCAGGACTAGCATCATGTTGTAATAAATAAATAACAATATTCATACATCCCATAAAACTGGCGACATGGAGAGGAGTCAAACCACTTTCTGTTGTAGCACCAATACCTACAAAAGTTAAGACATGTATTTCAGTTCTATAATTATGAAATAGGAGGGTGCTCTAATTGTATTCTTTGAACCAAACATACCAAAATAATTGGATATAGTAATTGAGTCAATACTCGCAATCTTAAGTTTGTATTTTTATTAGTTGTTATATAATCATGGGGCAACCGGTTTGGAGTCTTACAATATATGACTCATCATCAGGCCCAGTACAAAAAGTCTTCTCAATACAAACTACAAGCTAAAATCACAAAACGAGAGACATGTACATATACATATATAAAACGTTTATTATTTTTATAACGTTTATTATATTTATTATTTTTATATATGTATATGTACATGTCTCTTGTTTTGTGATTTTAGCTTGTAGTTTGTATTGAGAAGACTTTTTGTACTGGGCCTGATGATGAGTCATATATTGTAAGACTCGAAACCGGTTGCCCCATGATTATATAACAACTAATAAAAATACAAACTTAAGATTGCGAGTATTGACTCAATTACTATATCCAATTGTATAATGGACTCGCATTGGCAACCCTTTCATCACAGTATAAAGAGGGACAGTAGAACCACTCTCCGAAAAATTGGAAGTAAAATCTGTAGTCGCGCATGGCGACCGCGCAATGTTCTTAGTCGCTTTTACCCCACTCTCGCATTGCTAGTCACATAGAAACGCACGGATTTTAACAGAGAAAACCCGCATCCACTACTGGTGAATTACCAATTGCGTACTGCCGGTATTACTTCTTGAGATCAAAGCGCCGACAGAAGAGTGTGATTTTACTGTGGAACCTCTATATACTGTGCTTTCATCATACCAAAATAACTTGGTAGTGGCTAAAGTCGCTAAATAGAAATTATTTTGAGTTTCATAGCTATTACTTCTTCTTGAAGTGCCGTCTCCTAATCGGAGGTTGGGTATCATCATCATTTCTCTATCTACCACTGTTCTAAAGAGTTCTATAGAACTGCATTTAGACCCTTAATTTTTCTACACCCCTAAATTCTGCAACCATGACACTCTCCTTCTTCATATACTCCTTCCTCCTCTTATATTTCCCTGTATTATCAGTCCTAGCTTTTCATATCGCTGTCACCTCATTACGTGTCCAATACTTTCTTGTTCGTTTTTTTCTGTGTCCATGCTATTCTAAGCATCCTTCTGTAACCACATTTCAAATGACTGTAGCTTATTTATGTGGTCTTGCTTCAATGTCCACCTTTCAATTCCATATTGCAGTATCGAAAACACTTAGCATCTCAGAGCTTTTACTCTCAGTTCTAATCTAAGGTCTTTATTACAGAGAACTGTTTTCAGTTTTACAAACGCATTTCTTGCTATTTTTATCTTGGCCCTTATGTCTGTTGTTTGATCAATACTTTCTGATATCCAGGTTCCCAGGTATTTGTATTTTTCAACCCTTCCTATCGGCACATTTCCCAAATGTATGTTTGTATATTTGTTTTCTTAGTTATTATCCTATTTTTAGTCTTTTTTATATTCATTTTAAATCCATATTTTTGTCAGAAACTGTTTGTTTTGTTTAGTAGTCGTTAGAATTGATCAGCAGAGCTTGACATAATCACGGTGTCATCTGAATATCTTATGTTGTTAATAGTTCTTCCGTTAATTATTATTGGTTTACTTTCAGACAGTAATACTTTTTCAAAAAGGGATTCAATATAATATACATTGAATAGTAATGGAGATATGATACATCCCTGCTCAACTCCTCCCCTGATTTCAATTTCTGGACTGGATTCGTTATCTAATACAATTTGTTTTCTTTGTCTGATAAGTGTTTGTAAATTCTGTCTTTTATTTCTTTTTCGATATTTTTATTTTTCCATATTGTTTCACTCAGGCAACCTGCGGCTCTGTTTGCTCTATTCACTTGACCTTCCACTTCTGTTTTGAAATTTCCGTAGGTAGATAGTGTGATGCCTAGATATTTAAACTCCACCACTTGTTCTATTATCTGGCCCTCCAGCTCCAATTTACATCTTATTGGACTTGCTGTTATAACCACGCATTTTGTCTTTTTTGGGTAAATTAATATGCTCAATTTTCTAGCGGTTATATTAAATTAGTGCAGCATAGTTACGTCGTAAATCATCTTCAATTTAAGAGATTAGTATTGCATTGTCTGCATAGCAGAATATTTTAAGTTGTTTTTCTTCCACTTGGTATCGTTTTTTAGTTCTAATTTTTTTTTTATTATTTCATGCCATGCATGATCAGGTTGAAGAATAGAGGACTCAGGGATCCCCCTATTTTATCCCATTACCAGTTTCAATTGGGTCAGTTAGTTCTTCTTCAACTTTTTCATTTTAATTATTACTAGAGGGTATCTCTCTTGCGTACAATAAATGGATAACGTCCTTTAATTTGACCTTATCAAATGCCTTCTTAAGGTCCACGAAATATAAATATGCTAGCTTGTATTTTAATGACTTCTCTTGAATTTGCCCCATTATAAATATGGCGTAGGAGAAAAACAACTTAAAATAATCTGCTATGCAGACGACGCAATACTAATCTCTCAAAGTGAAGATGATTTACAACGTATGCTGCACCAATTTAATATAACCGCTAGAAAATTTAACATTTTAATTTCCCCAAAAAAGACTAAATGCATGGTTATAACAGCAAATAAGATGTAACAGCAAATAAGATGTAAATTAGAGCTGGAGGGTCAGATATAGAACAAGTCATGGAGTTTAAATATCTAGGCATCACACTATCTAGCTAAGAAAAGCTCGAAACAGAAGTGGAAGCTCAGGTGAATAAAGCAAACACAGTCGCAGGCTGCCTGAATGAAACAATATGGAAAAATAAAAATATCTGAGTCTTTTTCTTCTTCTTCCTTCTTGTATGTAGGCTTTAAAGCCTGTTTCTTCTTGAATATTAGCCTCCTAAATTGTTTAAATTAACGCACCATCTTTTTCTTGGTCTGCCAATACTTCTTCGTCCAGTTGGTGACTTATCTTGTGCTATTCGTACTATCCTATCCTCTGCCATTGATTCTACTAATGTGTTCGTTCCACTCCTGTTTCCGTTTTGTCACCCATCCATTTATGTCTTCTATATTACATGATCTTCTTATGTTTTCGCTTCTCTCCCTATCCAACAGACTTTTCCCTGATATTCGTCTGAGTATTTTCATCTCTGTTGTTTCTAGTAGTCGTCTCGTTTTAGATGTGTCAGGTCTTATCTCTGCCGTGTATGTCAATATAGGTCTAATTGGTGCTTTATAGATTCTTGCTTTTGTGTCTTGTCTTAGGTGTTTGTTCTTCCAGATTGTGTCATTAAGAGATCCCGCCGCTTTACTTGCTTTTAAACTTTGTTGTCGTACTTCCTCTTCAACATCTCCGTAACTGTTTATATCTATTTCCAGATTCTATTCCCCTATTCCCGGAAAAGAAAACAGTCATCAGACCAATAATGACATACGCGGTAGAAACGCGACCTGATACAGAAAGGACAAAAAGAATGCTAGAAACAGCAGAGATGAAAAAACTTCGAAAAATCGATGGTAAGACACTATGGGATAGAGCTAGAAGTGCAGATATACGACGGAGATGCAAGGTGGACAGCATAATAACGCACATGAATAACTGCACAATTTTAATAACTGGACGGCAAGAGACGCTTCCCCAATAGAAAGACGATCAGTAGAAAGACCACGAAAACGATGGAATGACAACTTACTTTAGGCACATTGAAAAACAAACAGAGTCATGTCTACACAAAGAAGAAGAAGAAGAAAAAGAAGAAGAAGAAGAAGAAGAAGAAGAAGAAGAAGAAGAAGAAGAAGAAGAAGAAGAAGAAGAAGAAAAAGAAGAAAAAGAAGAAAAAGAAGAAAAAGAAGAAGAAGAAGAAGAAGAAGAAGAAGAAGAAGAAGAAGAAGAAGAAGAAGAAGAAGAAGAAGACAGTAATAAATATAGCGTCAGTGCATGATCTTCCGACCTAAAACCTTGTTGTTATTCTGCTAATTTTATTAGCTGAATTTCATTCAGTTTATTTCTTTCACTTTGGCTGTTAATTTTAATGTTGAGTTCAATATTCTTATATTTTTTATTTTTCCAAATGCAACGTCATTGCGAACTAAATAAATTTTACACATTCACTATTTCCAATAATTATTCTTTACTCTCACATATTCACCTCTGTTGACTTAATTAACTTACTTGCTCCATGTTTAAGTAGTAATTCCACAACCTTTATTCTATTCTTCTTACAAGCTATATGAAGAGGAGTAAATCCGTTTAGCGCCCTCGCGTTCGGATCTGCCCCTCTGTCCAATAACAATTTGGCGACTCGTACGTGACCACAATGAGCTGCGACGTGAAGAGCTGTCAAATAATCGACCGTTACCTCGTCAACTGGAGCGCCGTGATAGAGAAGAACTCTAGCCGCGTCTACGTGTTCTCCTTGAGCTGCCATGTGTAGAGGTGCGAGTCCGTTCTAAAAGAGATAATTGCTATTAGTGGGTATTTTAAAAATTAGGAATAATTTACAGTTAATTAAAATAAAATTACCCATATTATATATGATTTTACTAAATAAGCAATGTATATATAGTAAGTTGAAAAAATGTAAGGTCTAGGATTAAATAATTAAATTACCGTGGCTAAAAAACCTTGGCTACCGTGTAAGATGCCGGCATATCACACAAAATATGACTGTAGTACCGTGTGAGACGCCGACGTAGATATAGTAACAAATAGATTATGCAAGGTCCGAAAAATAGCGTAACGCGGAGCAGTTCGGTTCGGTGGTCTATCTATCTCTCTCTACCGGCGCTTAGCTTTCTCCATAGATAAATAATATAGTATTACCGGATAGATAGGCAACTCACTGTAAAAATTTGGTTCCTTTCGCCACTTGCGACCGTAGTGTTAACTAATCACCATTTGGCGGGAAATTCAAATGGACAAGCATTAATTTCATCCGTTCAGCGCCTCTTACGGGCCCTTTCGTTACTAATTAAAATATCTTATTATTTTACAAGAAATAATCTCACATATATTATTAAAATAAAATATCAGAACTTACTAAGCTTGTTAAAGTATTTTATTTAAATAATATCTAAGTAATACTCGTAAATTATTCGGAATTCTCAAGTTACAAAATATGTTATTTTTGCTGTCAAATTTAGTAAGGAAAAGGGATATAAAAAAAGTTAGACCTGGGCCCGGATTACGTACACTCGATACGCATCGTATCCGCCATGTTTTACCATAGCGCCTTATGGGAAAACATGGCGGATACGATTCGTATCGAGTGTTCGTAATCCCTATGCTGGGCCCGGATTACGTACACTCGATACGCATCGTATCCGCCATGTTTACCGTAGGGAGTGATTACAAAACCTCTTTCCCTACGTTGTCGATGCGAGTCAACTCGAACTATCTATCTCTCTCTGATAGATCGCTGATCTCCTATAACGCTTTCTCTCTTGCCGGTCCAAGTATAAAAATTAAGAAAAGTGAATACATAAGGTTTGTTCCAACACGACCGAGAACCGTCACGAAACGGTAACGCTTCTGCGCAGTAAACAAAATCCGTTCCAACAAAAATATGATCGTCATCGGATCGTCCTTCCCACTGTTCCACCAAGAATTGTGATCTTTCGGTGACGGTTTCGTGATGATCATTTCAGTAATCGGGCAAATGCATAATGTGCTGGTTGGACTGACTTGCGCACTAGGATTTAATTCTTTAAAGTTTTTGAGCCTTTGATCGACTAAAAGCACACAAGCTGTCACCAACAAAAATAACAAATATATGATTACCGTCATGGGACGATAACTGGGCGATACAATTACGAACATGCGCACAACAAACGGTACAAGTAGTTTCGTGACGGTTTCTGGACCGTCCAAAAGTTCATGTTGGAACAAACCTATAATGACATAACCTACTTACTTCATACTTTGATTTTTTCAATTTAAAAATAATGTAAATCGTTAATCAAACGATATTTAGATTATACGGTTTTGATAATAATTCTCATGTTTTGAACATTAAAAAAATATATTGTTTAAATCTCCCAGTGAGGTGTTATTACACTCATTACACGGACAGAAGTTCTCTAATACTTATTCCTACTTTAAAAATATGTGAGAAGGAAAGCTCTGAGACAGAATTCGATGAAGTGAATAGGTAGTTAGCAGTGACCATTACGACCTTTAGTAATATTTTTATATAACGTATCCCATCTTTCCCTGGCCATTTAATCTTTAATAACGGTAAAAAATCATAATTAATCTCAAATTCTACTCAAGTTCGAAAATCATATATTTTTATATCTAGGTACACGTTATCACTGTACCATTCTTAGAATATAAAATAAACGTTTATAACAATTAAATATGTAATAAAAACTTTATTTTATATTCTATTGTAATAATTATTGAGGTTAATGAGAGAAATTCCTTGGCATATAACGTGCACATCATTCCATTTGTTCGAAATATTATCCCGTAGGTTCAAAAATACGAAAATTGCCGATGATTTTCTGACAGTCTACTCGAACCCATTTCGGAATCACTTTTTGGCTTCGATGCGTATTCGCATCGAGTTTGCCTACGGTTCGTTTTGCGATCTCGCATCGAGTGTTCGTAATCCCGCTGCATGTTTTTCTAAATATAGGTACGTGTATTTATTTGTTGTTTCAGATAAAACAGTTATAAACTAATTACTATTTACCTATGCATTTTTCTAACTTTTCTATAATTTGTACACAACGGTACACAACAATAATAAACCATGGTTAGTTTTTTTATTAACATAACACAAAAGTTCTTTCGTAGCTCACACAAAACTACACTTTATAAATGAAGGATGAGGAACCAACTTAAATTGAAATTACTAAGAATAAATCGTTAAAGATAATAAAATAAAAACTGTAAACTAAACTAATGGAAAATTATTTCCACTAACTGTCATTACTTTTGACAGAATTGACATTGCCGAGTTCGAGTTAAGCCTCGTTTGATGATTTTATTTGTGACATTCAGATATGGTGTTAACACATAAATGATTGGTTAAAGTCTTCATGAGAGAGATAGGCTGTCATTTCTCTTTATTAGCTGACCGTAGTGAAAGTGATGGGGGAAATTCCCCAGTTTGTTCATATAAGATTCCGGGGCATGGCTTTCTCTCTCTAGCATATGATAGCCGCTGCCTCTGTGTCTGTGTCGCTCCATTATTCCCACCTCTTGGTAGATACGCTCACACTCGTATGACAGACAAAGATAGCTAGACCACCGAACTTGATATCGGCGTTACACCCCGATGCATTGAGTGGCATATCCCTAGCCTGGTCTATTCTGTGATCATTTCATTCTACTCTTCTGTTTCTTACCCAGTTATTAATGTTTCCACTTTGCATCTCCGTTTTCACCTCCGCTGTTTTGAACAATCTTTTTGTCCTCTCTGTCAGGTCGTGTTTCTACCGCGTATGTCATTATTGGTCTGATGACTGTTTTGTAAATTCTGCCTTTCATTTCTTTTCCGATATTTTTATATCTCCATATTGTGGCATTTAGGCAACCTGCAGCTCTGTTTGCTCTATTCACTTGATCTTCCACTTCTGTTTCGAGCCTTCCGTAGCTAGATAGTGTGATGCCTAGGTATTTTAACTCCATCACTTGTTCTATTATCTGACCCTCCAGCTCTAATTTATATCTTATTCGACTGTTATAACCATGCATTTTGTCTTTTTGGGGGAAATTAACATGTTACATTTTCTGGTTGTTATATTATTAAATTGGTGCAGCATTATTTTAAGTTGTTTCTTTCTCATTTGGTGTTGTTTTTAGGTTTTTAATTTTTTTTTTTATTTCATCCATGATCAGGTTGAACAATAAAGGACTCCGGGAATCCTTCTGTCTTATCCCATTGTCAGCTTCAATTGGGCCAGTTAGTTCATCTTCTACTTTTACTTTTATTGTGTTATTCTGGTAGATCTTTTCGATCGTTTTAATTATTCCTAGAGGTACCTCTCTTATAACAAACGGATAAAGTCCTTTAATTGATGGTTTGAATGAAGGAATTGAATTGAATTGAAAGAAATTAATTGAAAATGAAAAAGGAATTTTATAGATTTTAGATTTACCTACATTATTTTTTTTGCAATTAAATGCACGTCAGTCAATTGGCCACAGTTAAATTGTAATGACAATTACATTTTTACCTAAAATATTTAATATTTTCACTTCAGAAATCGTTTTTAAAATATATTATTAAAGAAAAGAAATTGTGTTTAAAATATATAACCGCCAAGTTGTTGTTGAGGTTATGTTTTATCAGAAAATCAAAAGATTGGCGTTGACATACTTTCCAATGGCGCTGTAGGCAACATCCATGCTTTGGCTGGAAACTGGAAAGATATGAGCTTAGATGTTTTATGCCCTATGGTACATCAAATTCTTATTATAGGGCTTTTCATTCACAGTCATTTGTTTCGAGCTTCTGTCATCTGTCACATAATATATCTACGTCATATGTTATTTAAAATTAACATGAAGTAAAACTCCCTAGTGTAGTTGGTATATTTAATAAAAATTCTAAAAATTTTTAAAAATCCAAACGGATTACATTCAAAACGTTTTCGGACTTATCAGTCCATCATCAGTGAACCTAAAAGTAAGTAATCTCACTTAGTAAAATTGAAAAGGGTGAAATTTTGAATGTTAAAAATTGAAAAGTGTGGTTACGATTACTTACTCTCTGTCCTTGCTAAATAGCCACAATGCCAAACACTGGTCAAGATGTATGTTCTAACTACATGGTGAAATCTGATCTACAATTTGGCTTACATTGGATGCCAACGGATTAGTACTAGGAACATGATGCTCTACTCCATTAATTAAGAGATTTTTTTTTTATTATTAGGTCTACATTGAACTACGTTTAGTCTGTCAATGATTTAGAAGGAAGTTGAAATACTTCAAATGTCAGTAACACTGACATCCAGGAAAGGGAATTTTTAAGGTATTAACCAAGGTCAAGATCCAATGTGGTTACGGAAATTTAAGTTTAAGACTGTGTTGGAATTTTAATTTTTATTATTAGAATTTAAATTTACTATTTTTATAAAAATATTACAACCATTACCATAAACTTGACTATAAAATTAAATTTGATCGAACTTATTGTCATAATATGGTAATGAAAACAAAATGTAAGATAGAATTATTGGTTAATGAAAGTTAATAATTTTTTTTGGCCTAAAATAGCCTTGTGGGTGAAAGTTAAAACGTTGAAGTGATACAACAGTTGTTTAGTGTGTATAGAAATATAAATTTGTTAACTGTAATGTTGGTTGTATAAGTCTAGTAAGATATTGATTCTGTATGAAATTAACTAATTAAAAAAAATTGGTGAGAATTGAGGTAACTGATATAAGATTGTTAAGTGAAAAATATAAATAATTGACGGAATGTGAAAATGTGTTAGTTATAGTCAAAAATATAGGAAGTATTATAACATTATGCATATAAAAGAAAATGGAATTATTTGATTGTTAAATTAAAACTAAGTTGATAAAATGTGTAAATGAACAAAAGATTCAAAAGAAGTGCGTCAACCGGATGCACAAGACACAAACTGTATTTGGAAAATAATTAAAAGTTAAAAATAGTAAAATAAGAATAAAGTTGTAAAGTTAGAGATTAGAGTGGCTAGAAAGTTAAATGCAACATATTAAAATTTTGAATTTTTAAGAAAAAATTTTTTTTTAAAGTGAAAAATAAAAAGAAAAAAAAAAGAAAGAGAAAAATAAAATAAAAAGGAAAAAGGACCTGTATGAAAAAGAAGAATTAAATGAATAGCGTAGTAAAACATTTTGGAAAAGATCAACGAACGAAGTAAAGACCCAAGCGGCGAATAGACAAATAGATAAGGTCAATGATTTATGAAGGGAAAAGTAGGGTGAGAAAATGGCAAAGGGTGAATTAGTTGTGTTGGTGTTACTGGGGGTTGTAGAGTAAATGATTAGTATGAAAGGAGATTTTGGAAATAGAAGGAAGTGAAGTATGAAAAATAATGAAAAAGAAGGTTAAGTTAAAGGTTTTATGGGTGAGGTCAGGAAAGTTGCTAAGTGTGAAGGATAAATTGAAAAAACAAGGAATTTAGGAAAAAAGTTGACGGTGAATGGGAGTAAAATTGCGATTAAGGGAGGTTTGTCTATTCACACAATTGGGACTGGACCTCAAGTCTCGGATAATCTCCAAATCCTCATACAAGTCCAATCGGAGTGTGTTTTTCTGCTGTATATTGTGCACCAACTGGACACCCTCAGGAATCTTAAGTTCATGTCTATTGACTTTAAGGTGATGTGAGAAAGAGGAAGTAGTATCTCTCTTACTATGTTCTATGGATCTGGTGGCAAGAGATCTACAAGTTCTACCGATGTAGGTAGCATCACAATCTGAGCAAGAGAGTTTATATACACCATTACGGTTCATGTAGTTGATTGGATCCTTAGTATTGGTCAAACTCTTGTTAAGGGTGTTATTAAGTTTAAAAGAAATTTTTATATTATCACAGGAGTTGGTAATAATGTATTTAACTCTTTCAGATAGATTAGGGTTATGGAAAGGCAATGAAGCATAAATCGGAGTTGTTGTAGATGAAGTAGAAGAAAAAGCTGACTGTTGAAGTAATCTGAGCTCTCTTTTATGTTGGAGTTTATTGATGATATCAGGGTCATAACCATTGTTTATAGCAATCTGTTTAATGATGTTTAATTCTTTGTTAAATTCCGTGGATGAAAGAGGAATAGAATTTAATCTGTGGATAAAACTACGGAATGAAGAAAGTTTGTGGGAAAGAGGATGATTAGATGATGAATGAATTACCTGATCTGTTTGAGTGGGTTTACGGTAGATCCCAAAGCTGAAATGGTCATCTAGTCTGGTGATAGAAAGGTCTAAGAAATTAATGGAGTTAGAAGTTTCTAGTTCCATTGTGAAAGTGATTTTTGGATGAATTTGATTTATTTTATGAAGTAAATTCTGTGCGGAGTTGGAATCGCCTGAGATCAGAAGTAAACAATCATCTACATAACGGAACCAGTGTAAAATCTCAGTATTTTTTATGATATAGTTGGATTCTAAATGATCCATAAAAACATCAGCTAGGAACGGGGATAAGCAACTACCCATTGCTAGACCATCAGGTTGTTGGTAAAAGTTGTTATTGAAAACAAAGTAATCTTGAGATAGACAAATTTTGAGAATGTTTATGATAGACGAAGTGATATTAGGGGTGATAGAGTTATTTAAAAGAAGTGAGTTAACCAGACTAATAGATTCATGTTTGGGTACTGAGGTAAATAAATTGCTAACATCAAAGGAAAGCATAGTAATATTCGGATTAAGATTAATAAGTTGAAGTTTTTCAACTAATTGGCGAGAATTCAAAACGGTAAATTGGGGAGTGAAGTTTATGAAGTTCTTGATAATTTTTAGAATGAATTTAGATAAAATAGAAACTGGGGTGTTTCTATTTTATCTAAATTCATTCTAAAAATTATCAAGAACTTCATAAACTTCACTCCCCAATTTACAGTTTTGAATTCTCGCCAATTAGTTGAAAAACTTCAACTTATTAATCTTAATCCGAATATTACTATGCTTTCCTTTGATGTTAGCAATTTATTTACCTCAGTACCCAAACATGAATCTATTAGTCTGGTTAACTCACTTCTTTTAAATAACTCTATCACCCCTAATATCACTTCGTCTATCATAAACATTCTCAAAATTTGTCTATCTCAAGATTACTTTGTTTTCAATAACAACTTTTACCAACAACCTGATGGTCTAGCAATGGGTAGTTGCTTATCCCCGTTCCTAGCTGATGTTTTTATGGATCATTTAGAATCCAACTATATCATAAAAAATACTGAGATTTTACACTGGTTCCGTTATGTAGACGATTGTTTACTTCTGATCTCAGGCGATTCCAACTCAGCACAGAATTTACTTCATAAAATAAATCAAATTCATCCAAAAATCACTTTCACAATGGAACTAGAAACTTCTAACTCCATTAATTTCTTAGACCTTTCTATCACCAGACTAGATGACCATTTCAGCTTTGGGATCTACCGTAAACCCACTCAAACAGATCAGGTAATTCATTCATCATCTAATCATCCTCTTTCCCACAAACTTTCTTCATTCCGTAGTTTTATCCACAGATTAAATTCTATTCCTCTTTCATCCACAGAATTTAACAAAGAATTAAACATCATTAAACAGATTGCTATAAACAATGGTTATGACCCTGATATCATCAATAAACTCCAACATAAAAGAGAGCTCAGATTACTTCAACAGTCAGCTTTTTCTTCTACTTCATCTACAACAATCCGATTTATGCTTCATTGCCTTTCCATAACCCTAATCTATCTGAAAGAGTTAAATACATTATTACCAACTCCTGTGATAATATAAAAATTTCTTTTAAAGTTAATAACACCCTTAACAAGAGTTTGACCAATACTAAGGATCCAATCAACTACATGAACCGTAGTGGTGTATATAAACTCTCTTGCTCAGATTGTGATGCTACCTACATCGGTAGAACTTGTAGATCTCTTGCCACCAGATCCCTAGAACATAGTAAGAGAGATACTACTTCCTCTTTCTCACATCACCTTAAAGTCAATAGACATGAACTTAAGATTCCTGAGGGTGTCCAGTTGGTGCACAATATACAGCAGAAAAACACACTCCGATTGGACTTGTATGAGGATTTGGAGATTATCCGAGACTTGAGGTCCAGTCCCAATTGTGTGAATCATGGACGTATAAATAAAGAGGATGGACTAGGCATGCTCTATTCTCTGTTCACCGAAATTTGAAGCCAAACAGTTTATAGGCGCGAGGAAGGGGACGAGGTGATAGACTGTGACATTTCCTTCATAGTCAGTGGCGTACCTTCCAATAATTGAACGGTATTTGAAACAATTTTTTTATTTGAATAAATGATTACTAATGGTATTTTTAGTATCGTAAACATATACAATATTTGAAAGAAGTGAGAAACAACGAAAAATAAATAATTTTAATTTTCAATGTATAGAATATATTTACAAACATTGTTTTACACAAAAGAATAAAGATGAGTTAGTATTCAAAATCACAAATTACTATTATGCTATATTATACAATATTTTATTCAAACTAATATAATACATAATAGGATGCATCGAAAAAATAAAAGTTTGAAATGTTATATCTAAAGGCGGAAATACATATCCGCGCCGCGAACTCCGCGCCGTGTGAGCGCCGCGCGTTTGAGGCGCGGTTATTGTTCGTTAAAATTTTTCATTTTGACGACCCAGAGGAAACATACGAACGTTTAGTAATTGTAGATAATCATGTCTCTGTCCTGTACTTCTACTACATCTTATTTTGTTATTACATATTCTGAAATTATTTTCTTGTGTCATCTTATGCAATTTACTATTTTATGTGGAATAAGCCACAGTTTGCGAACATTTCGGGAACTACCTTTTCGCTTCCCGGCGACACAAATATAATGGTAGGGGAGCCCAAGCGGGGATTTTTGCAGTTACTCGAGCGCGTCAGATTATCATATGGGGAGAAACGTTGTACCCTGCAGATGTACCTCCACCATCTATTGGCTCTTAACACAGGGGGGTTCGTTCAGGGGGACCCGAAAAAAAAATCTATCCTTAAAAATACTCGAAATTGTCAGATTAAGATTAGGTAAGTTAAGTACATGCAAAAGAGTCTATATTTCAAAAATATGACGATTTGAGCGGGGTGTACGGAAATGGGTGAGTCAAAAAGTTTCATAAAAAAAAGCGAATATTTTGCGAAATGAACGTCAGATTGAAAAACTAAAAACTACGTGTTCAATGTTTTTCAAAAATCTATCGAAAAATACCAAACATGACCCCCACGGAGAGGGGGGGGGGAATTTAAAATTTTAAATACAAATCCCGCGATCTTTCGCAAAATAAACATCATATCGAAAAACTGCAAAATACACTTTATCAATATTTTTAAAAAATCTATCGAATGGTTCCAAACACGACCCCCACAGAGGTGAGGTGGGGGGCTTACTTTAAAATCTTAAGTGGTAGCCCCCATTTCTTATTGCAGATTTGGATCGTTTGTATAAAAATAAACAACTTTTATTCGAAACATTTTTTCTAATTATGGATAGATGGCGCTGTAATCGGAAAAAAGATTGTAGGAAATGGAAAATTAAATTAAAAAATGGGAAGTCCCCACTGAAATGGAAAATTTTACTTAACTTTTTTTGGTTTTAGGACCTAATAATCACAGCCCAATAGGTCCCCAAAGCGCTCGAGTGACTGCACATTTAGCATACTTTGCTCCCCTACCATAATATATCTGCTTGTTCCTACAACCAGAAACAAAATTAGAGAACTATAGGTTCTTCCACGTTGTGCTTTACCTTTTTCGTTTTCCGGTGACACAATTGTAATGTATCTGCTTGTTTCAACTCCGTTGCTTCACCAGGAGCGAAGTTAGAGAACTATTGGCTCTTCCAAGTTGTGCGTTACCTTTTTGGCTTTCCGGTGACTCAATTATAATATATCTGCTTATTTCAACTCCGTTGCTTCACCAGAAGCAAAGTTAGAAAACTATAGGCTCTTCCAAGTTGTGCGTTACCTTTTTGGCTTTCCGGTGACCCAATTATAATATATCTGCTTGTTCCAACTCCGTTGCTTCACCAGAAGCGAAGTTAGGAAACTATAGGCTCTTCCAAGTTGTGCTTTACCTTTTTCGTTTTCCGGTGACCCAATTATAATATATCTGCTTGTTCCAACTCCGTTGCTTCACCAGAAGCGAAGTTAGGAAACTATAGGCTCTTCCAAGTTGTGCATTACCTTTTTCGTTTTCCGGTGACCCAATTATAATATATCTGCTTGTTCCAACTCCGTTGCTTCACCAGAAGCGAAGTTAGAAAACTACTGGGTCTTCCAAGTTGTGCGTTACCTTTTTGGCTTTCCGGTGACCCAATTATAATATATCTGCTTGTTACAACTCCGTTGCTTCACCAGAAGCGAAGTTAGAAAACTATTGGGTCTTCCAAGTTGTGCGTTACCTCTTTCGTTTTCCGGTGACCCAATTATAATATATCTGCTTGTTCCAACTCCGTTGCTTCACCAGAAGCGAAGTTAGAAAACTATTGGGTCTTCCAAGTTGTGCGTTACCTTTTTGGCTTTCCGGTGACCCAATTATAATATATCTGCTTGTTCCAACTCTGTTGCTTCACCAGAAGCGAAGTTAGAAAACTATTGGGTCTTCCAAGTTGTGCCTTACCTTTTTCGCTTTCCGGTGACACAATTATAATATATCCGCTTGTTTCAACTGCGTTGCTTCACCAGACACGAAGTTAGAAAACTATAGGTTCTCCAAGTCGTGCGTTACCTATTTCGCTTTCCGGTGACACATAATATATATCTGCTTATGAATGTTTTTTTGATATTGATAACTATTTCCGAAGTGAAAGTCGAAAGGTCAAGTAAACTTGATTTCAAACTCGAATAGTGGCTTATGCCCAAATAAAATAGTAAATCTTATTTTTAATACATGTTATTTTTAGTACAACAATGAACTAACATTTTTTAAAAAGGTCCGCATGTACATTTTTTTTATTTCAGCTTCTATTTCCGTTCAGATCGGATTTAAGTTGTTTCTTTAAATTAAATGGTTCTTTATTGAGGATCCCACAATAATGATTTTCCACGGTAAACATCAATTTCCTTCCGACAGTTCCGACCATTCCATTACTAACAAATATTCAACTCATGCGCGCCAAAACCAACAAACCACTCGCAAACCCGTCCAAATACGTATTGCGAACCATCAAAGCGTTTGTTGAAAAACCGACAGAATTTAGATCGTGGTACGCCGTGTGCGTGCCGTTTGTGCGTCACTTGAAAACACGTACTAATCTGACGAATACGCTGCGCGCGAGCGGCTCGCACACCGAGCAGAGCGCATATGTATCTCCGCCTTTATAGTGTGAAAAAGTTGATAGTGTTATTTTTTAGCATATTATATAGTATTTTTATTTTTTTTATACAAATTTTCTGCCTCCCCAACGACCTTGAATTTTATTATTTTTCTAATTTTTATGTAAATTTCAATTTATTTTATTTGGAATAAAATATGTGCTAACTCGATCTGAGATCAATTAAAGAAAACTTAAAATGTTGTCAATTGCAAATGTCTCTTATGGTCATGGTCCTCTTTTGCTATTGATTTTGCCTTAGATTATAAGTGGGAGCAATTCATTCACTTTTGATTTCATTCATAGAGCAAGGTGGAGAAAACTTAGCACTTAAGTACTCTAGTTCACAATGAAATACCCAGCTGGCGGTTGCATAGAACTTTTTGCATTTTGTAAAATACTGTACGTGCCTTTTCCAGAAGTGTTCTTATTTCTAGTGAGTGGTCCCAAGTTTCATCAAGATTACTTCCAAGGTAAGTTATTCTTGTCACTCTGGCGAGATGTTCCGTCGACATTGACCTTCACCCTTCTGTTTTGGTGCTTGCTGACCATCGTTTTTGTCTTCTTTGTATTCAATTTCATTCCAAATTCTCTACAGGCTGTCGTTACTCGGTCCATTAGGCGTTGCAGTGCTTCAGCATTATCTGGCAGAATAACCGGGTCATCAGGGTATCGCAGGTTATTTATACATTGCCCGTATATAATTATACCAATATATTTTACAAATTAATATACCTACGCATTTATAATATGTATTAAACAAAAATCTTACATAACTTTATATAGAACAATACGAGTTTGACATGTATAGTATAGATAGATAACTTTGTTTCACACTCTTAAGAACAAAGAGAAACAGTAGGTATAGCCGGTAGCTGATGTCGCAAATAAATATGTATTTTTTATATCTGCTTTAAAAAGCAGACTAAAAATCTAAAAATTAAAGGAGTAACACAGAAAACACCTATTAACCTATGACATGCCAATAGTGTCAAAATTTCATAAATGTAAATAGTGTCAAAATTTCATAACAGTGGAGTAAACTTGGCAAGTTTATGGTAAAAAAATATGTGTTTTTAAAAGGACGACTAAAAATTCAAAAGTTAAAGGAGTAACGCAGAAAACACAAAAAATCGCTAATATATCTACATTAACCTATAAAATGCCAATAGTGTTAAAATTTCATAAATGTAAATAGTGTCAAAATTTCGTAACAGTGGAGTACACTTGCCTGCGATTGGACATTAAAATAAGGATTACGGCGCAGTAAATTTGAATTACTCCTCCTGGTTTAAAAACGGAGCATAATTGGTTGAATGGTCAACCATATTAATTATTAAAATATTAATAAACGTAAGAAAACATACAAACTATTATTGAACAGTACATAAACAACAAAACAACAAATCCTATATACAACAATGTATAAAACACATTAAACCTTAATTTTACATTATTATATAGGTAATATAATAACATACAAGAAAATTTATAGAAATTATATTGTAGATTCGAATAAATAAATAAATGTATTTATAATACTACAAAATTTACTTTATTTCACAAAATTATTAAGTTTTATTTATTTATTTATTTTATTTCAATTCAAGGATAACGTAATATCATATCCCTGTGCTACGTCAATGGATGTTGTTTATAATATGTACTTGATAAATACTTACCAATGAAATGACAGTTGTGGATGTAAATATGCAGTTTTACTGCATACGACACAGTTACGCACCATGATTAAGACACTTAACGATTACGATTGTTCAATTCAAAGTCAAAATACGCTAACAAATTCACTCAAATGACACAAAAGGAAATTCTGAAATTATCAAAATAAACGTAAACAACACGAGACGCCACGTTCCTTCTTCTTGAAGCACTATGATTGGTTGATATTACCAGTGGTGCCAAGTTTCACAAATAGTTGAAATTATCAGAATATAGTTTCATTTAATAATTAAAAAATTAATGTTTTTCTTTTAATTCCTTGGTTGCGGAATAAGTATATTTAGAAATGGTTTCTAGTAACTAAGTAATATATTTTGATTTATAAATTAAAAGTAAATTATACTAAAAATTGAAAATTATTTTAAATATTGACTTGAAAACAAAATAATATGACAACGTCAAATTAAGGATTTGTGGCTATGACTGTGACGATCTCGTGGCTTCAAGTAAAGATGTAAATAAACCGGTCCATCCTCTTTATTTATACGTCCATGGTGTGAATAGACAAACCTCCCTTAATCGCAATTTTACTCCCATTCACCGTCAACTTTTTTCCTAAATTCCTTGTTTTTTCAATTTATCCTTCACACTTAGCAACTTTCCTGACCTCACCCATAAAACCTTTAACTTAACCTTCTTTTTCATTCTTTTTCATACTTCACTTCCTTCTATTTCCAAAATCTCCTTTCATACTAATCATTTACTCTACAACCCCCAGTAACACCAACACAACTAATTCACCCTTTGCCATTTTCTCACCCTACTTTTCCCTTCATAAATCATTGACCTTATCTATTTGTCTATTCGCCGCTTGGGTCTTTACTTCGTTCGTTGATCTTTTCCAAAATGTTTTACTACGCTATTCATTTAATTCTTCTTTTTCATACAGGTCCTTTTTCCTTTTTATTTTATTTTTCTCTTTCTTTTTTTTTTCTTTTTATTTTTCATTTAAAAAAAAAAATTTCTTAAAAATTCAAAATTTTAATATGTTGCATTTAACTTTCTAGCCACTCTAATCTCTAACTTTACAACTTTATTCTTATTTTACTATTTTTAACTTTTAATTATTTTCCAAATACAGTTTGTGTCTTGTGCATCCGGTTGACGCACTTCTTTTGAATCTTTTGTTCATTTACACATTTTATCAACTTAGTTTTAATTTAACAATCAAATAATTCCATTTTCTTTTATATGCATAATGTTATAATACTTCCTATATTTTTTACTATAACTAACACATTTTCACATTCCGTCAATTATTTATATTTTTCACTTAACAATCTTATATCAGTTACCTCAATTCTCACCAATTTTTTTTAATTAGTTAATTTCATACAGAATCAATATCTTACTCGACTTATACAACCAACATTACAGTTAACAAATTTATATTTCTATACACACTAAACAACTGTTGTATCACTTCAACGTTTTAACTTTCACCCACAAGGCTATTTTAGGCCAAAAAAAATGATTAACTTTCATTAACCAATAATTCTATCTTACATTTTGTTTTCATTACCATATTATGACAATAAGTTCGATCAAATTTAATTTTATAGTCAAGTTTATGGTAATGGTTGTACTATTTTTATAAAAATAGTAAATTTAAATTCTAATATTAAAAATTAAAATTCCAACACAGTCTTAAACTTAAATTTCCGTAACCACATTGGATCTTGATCTTGGTTAATACCTTAAAAATTCCCTTTCCTGGATGTCAATGTTACTGACATTTGAAGTATTTCAACTTCCTTCTAAATCATTGACAGACTAAACGTAGTTCAATGTAGACCTAATAATAAAAAAAATCTCTTAATTAATGGAGTAGAGCAGTGTTTCCCAACCTTTTTTGTCTGGCGACCCACCGTCTGATATTTTTTTCATATTCGCGACCCATCCCTCACCCATGATGATACGCTATTCTGTACTCTGTATGCCACTCACCTACTGTAAGAGCCACACCGCGACCCACCTGAAATCTGTCCGCGACCCACTAATGGGTCGCGACCCACCGGTTGGGAAACGCTGGAGTAGAGCATCATGTTCCTAGTACTAATCCGTTGGCATCCAATGTAAGCCAAATTGTAGATCAGATTTCACCATGTAGTTAGAACATACATCTTGACCAGTGTTTGGCATTGTGGCTATTTAGCAAGGACAGAGAGTAAGTAATCGTAACCACACTTTTCAATTTTTAACATTCAAAATTTCACCCTTTTCAATTTTACTAAGTGAGATTACTTATTTTTAGGTTCACTGATGATGGACTGATAAGTCCGAAAACGTTTTGAATGTAATCCGTTTGGATTTTTAAAAATTTTTAGAATTTTTATTAAATATACCAACTACACTAGGGAGTTTTACTTCATGTTAATTTTATTTAACTAGATGGTATACAGCCAACCTTCGGGTATTATCCCGTTTTATTTTCATATGTTATTGTTATATACCATTGATACAAACCAAAGATGTATGACGTAGATATATTAATATTATGTCACACATGACAGAAGCTCGAAACAAATGACAATCGATGAAAAGCCCTATTAGGTGTGTTTCTGCATAATTTCTATGTGTTTTGCAATACTGTGTTTGGGAGTGTTCGTATGATTGAGACATGTGTTTCGTGCAACGCCTACTGCGTTCAGCTTATAGGTTTGCTACACATTTTCCTTCACTTAGTAGGATTAGGGTTGCTTCTTTGATTATTCTTTTTCATGTCTGTTTCCTTCATGATTATTGACGCTCCTTTCCACAGTACTCTTTGTTCATTGTCCCCGGCATGTTTTCATATCTGTGACCTGTCGAAATCTCTGTTTTTGATGTATGTTTCATGCCCGTTTAACCTCACGATTAGTGGTCTTGCAGTTTCTCCCACATAGAAATTGTTCCACTCTGGAATATTTTAAAATAAAATAAGTAAAACTTGACTACATGGAACTAAATTAGTTTCATGTAAGTTTTGCTTGATATCAACATGTATAATAATGTAAAACAAGATTGGTGAAGTCAGCTGTACTGTTTCCAGGATTTGAATTGTTTCTGAGACATAAAGGGTGATTCATTTAGAGGTACTTTTTTTTAAAAAGAAAAAACAATGAAAAAATGAATTTTATTTGAAAATCTTTATTGTCGTAAAAAAGAACCATTCTTTACAATTACTTCTTAAAGATAATTTCTTTCAAATGTTGACCATGACTGCGGTTAAGACGGTCCATTCTGAAGGTAAAATTCTCGATGACGCGTTCGAGCTTTTCGATTGGTATTTGACCAGTGACTCGAGTAATATGTACTGGCCTCCAATGCCTCAATAGTAGCCGGTTTATTCATGTAGACTTTAGACTTGAGGTAGCCCCAGAGAAAAACGACTAGACGTGTGATGTCACAGGATATAGGTGGCCAAGTCACTGGTCCGAAGCGTGAAATAAATTGCTCACCGAACCGTTTTCGCAGCAAAGCCATGCTTTCACGGGATGTATGGCAGTTGGCGCCATATTTTTGGAACCAAATGTCACTTAAACTACGAACTTCAATTTCTGGTACCAAAAAGTCCGTTATCATGGCGCGATAATGGTCTCCATTCACAGTAACATTCTGGCCGGTCCAAGACATGGACCGACGATGACACCGGCCCATAAACCACACCAAACAGTGTTTTTTCTGAATGTATTGGCAACTCTTGAACCTCGGGCATTTTGTTTATTCACGTCCTCATTAAGCCAAAAACGGGGGTCATCGGAAAACATTTTTTTTGCTCTAAGCGCACGAAACACGTTCCTCATTGAACGCCTATTTTCGTAATACAGCTAAATAATTTCTAGACGTTGTGCCGAGTTAAGTTTTTCTAGGATGAAATGTCAAACAATACTAAATAAGAAAACAACTTTAGTTGATACCATTCACGCACGGTCTCCCAACAAATCCTCACCAAAAAAAGTACCTCTAAATGAAGCACCCAAAAAGACATGGACAGACGAACGCAACTTGTTAATTATATTATAGAATTATTTTGATAGTCGTATATGTGTAAAGTCTAAAAAAAGAAAAATATTTCCCAAACAGGCAAACAGTAAATTCTTACCTTTGTTTTAGCATGCATGGGCGCTCCATTTTCCAAAAGAAGATCCACGACGTGATCGTGTCCACTTCTAGCTGCACAATGTAATGGAGTCAAACCATCCCTGGTCTTCGCTTGAATATCTGCACCCTTTGCTACTAATAAAGTGACCATATTAATTTTACCCCACTTACTAGCGACGTGAAGAGGCGTGATATTGTGTTTTGCCGTATAATTGACATCGGCACCTAAAAAAAAACAAATATTAGAATTATTAATAAAAAATGGAAAATTTTTGTTCTTGATGGTCTCTTAGAATAATTTTTAAACCTTACTGAGTTCTTTTCATTTTTTATTTTGGTATTTAGTTTTACCTGATATTTCGTTGATGCCTAGTCTACAATTCTGAAATTAACATGGATTTGTTGATTCCAAGTTCTTATTAAGGTGTCTGCTATTCGCTATGTGTAAGTACTTGGAGGGGATACGAGAAACGATCGTCCGCGAGTAGCAGAGAAATCTTGTAACTTTCTTAAATAATTCATTGTCAATTGACACATTGACAGATTTCGAACCTACTGTCATTGAAGAAAATGGGATTTAGCAAATGCTGTGTTATATATTGTAAAAAATACAACAAAAAATTGTCAATTTAAGTTCTATTCGTTCCCAACTTCTAAGCACAAATTAATACAAAGAGAAAAGTGGATTTTCATCATAATAAAGCAGAAGTAACTTTATGTACTTTATGCACTTTAGTCAAAAATGAGTCCTAGTTAAAGTGTACTTTAGGTTTACCCTGTAAATTAGCAAAATACAAGGAATAGCTATTTGTTTAACAAGGGAGGAAAGTGCTACGTTTCCTCCCGAGAATGAAGTTTACTGCCCGACGCGTAGCGGAGGGCAGTAATCATTCAAGGGAGGAAAAGACACTTTACTCCCATGTTATACATATGGTTTTTCCACCTTCCTCAAATATCAGGTCATTTTTTCATTTTTACTTAATTTATTTATGTAACTAACCAACAAAATTTATTAGAACTAAAACTAACAAGTAGATAAAATATAACTGTCAACTGTCAAATATAAGTCAAATTATTAATGTAAACATTGTTAAATCAGAATAACAATTTACTGTTTTTTACCATTCTGCAAAATACAGAGTGTTTTTAAATAAAAGTTAAAATGTATAGTTACTCACGTAATAGCAAATATATATTGTACAGGGCGTCAATAAATTATATTTCATGAATGAAATACCATGACGTCACTTTTACTTTTCCTCCCTAGGGAGGAAAAATATTTTCTTCCCTAGGGAGGAAAAGTACAACTTTGCTCCCTACAGTCAGGTCGGGAAAAGTATACTTTCGGTAGAGGTAGGTGGAAAAAGTTATTTACCAGCAATTTTATTGCTGGAATCGAATCTTATGATTGTATATATTAATAATAGAGGTATGCAAAGTCCGCAGATAGTGTGCTACTTTTTTTATAAACAAAATGGCGCCCGAAAACCGTGTTTTTTTCAATTTTTGCTCTATAACTAAAAAGATTTTAACTTTACACCAAAAACACAAAAATAAAAATTCACCGTAATTAAATTCTGCATAGAGACGTGTTTTCCCGATTTACAGCGATGAAAATTTTTTCCCGGAAAATGCGGGTTTTTCCAACAAAATCTTTAATTTTCAACTAAAATTTTAGATAAGTAATTGTTTATCAATAATTAAATAACTTTGTAATATAAAAGCTCTTTTCGTATAGATTATAATAATTCCACAAGCCGATGGAAATTGAATGAACACATTAGCAACAATTGAATTGTTAATTAAAAATTTACGGTCGCTATAATAACCACAATAATTACGATACATAAGAATAACTATGATTTTTGTATAAAAAGACACTCTACCTATCAAATGTACTTTACAGAATTGAAATTGGAATATTTAAGCGGCCTCAGAAATATTTTAAAATTATAAACAATTGTTTGGCTTATAAACAAATAGGTTTCCTCGGGAAATATTAAATTAAATTAAATCATGAAAACGGTTTTGAAAAAAAAACGGCTGGACACTTCTTTTAAAAGAAAAAACGTTTCATTGTGATGAGTGGTTCCTGAGATACAACCGGTCAAAGTTGACCGGCATTTACGGTAAAGATATAAACAATAGGATCATAATTTTCGAACCATCACCTTTTTATTTTTGCCCTCTTTCTCCACACCAATTTTCATATCTTTAAAATACTCATAACATATATTATTAACTAATTAAAGTTATTTAATTATTGATAAGCAATTATTATCTAAAACTTTAGTTGAAAATTAAAAATTTTGTTGGAAAAACCCGCATTTTCCGGGGAAAATTTTCGTCGAAGTAAATCGGCAAAAACACGTTTCTATGCAGAATTGAATTACGGTGAATTTTTATTTGGGTGTTTTTGGTGTAAAGTTAAAATCTTTGGAGTTATTGAGCAAAAATTGAAAAAAAAAACACGATTTGACCTATGAAACAGACCTATGTTATTAATATATTTAATCATAAGCTTCGATTCCAGCAATAAAATTGTAAAATATAATAGAACAGTAACATATAATGATGATTGAGCTGAAGACGGTTACAATCATTATCGCATCATCTGTTATACAGTATGTCTACAGCAGCTACAGATGAAAAAGTCATAAAAAAATGTCATTCGGCGAAGCGAAAATTATCTTCATCGCTGCTGAGTTACCCCAAATTTTATTTTTCTAATCTTTAGGGGGGTCAATAATAGTAGTGCAAATTTAAAATCGCGACTGTTCCGTCGTTGCATTAGCGGCCATCTTGATTTTGAAAGAGGACCGTTTTTGCTCAATATCTCCGCCATTTTCAACTTTTCAACAAAAAGTACAATTAAAATTTTGTCAAAAAGTTGAAAATGGCATAGATATTGAACAAAAACAATGCTTGCTATAAACCCAATCAGATCTTACGCTCGCGCCTTTACCGCATATCTACTACCTTAAATATTGATTTTAGCAGAAAAATTACACAAACCAAAATTCTTTAAAATCTAATTCTGTCCATTTTTGTATGGGTACATTTTTGTCGAAAACTAATAATAAACGAGATAATTCAATAATTATGCTCTGATCTAATCGCATTTTGAACAATTTCGGTCCTTGCCCTTTTTGTCGAAAAGTTGAAAATGGCGGATATATTAGGCAAAAACGATTCTCTTTTAAAATCAAGATGGCGGCTAACGCAACGGTGGAATTCAGTCGCGATTTTAAATTTACACTACTATTGACATCCCCAAAGGTTAGAAAAATAAAATTTGGGGTAGCTTGGCATGCAAGGTCAAATGCTATCCCGACTGGGCTAAAAGGTGTATTGAACATTAAATTTATCAAGCTGGAATAAATTTCTTGATTTGTAGTACAATAAACTTTTTTTAAGATACGGCAAGATGCGTTAAATTATGAATGGCTCATACTTTCACATATTTCATTCGTTACGATGTATCACATTTCATTGGATACATCTTAGCATAATGTGAAATTATACCTACTTCTTGTTTTTATTTATTTACCGCAAACAATTTTATTATTGTATGTTCCTCTCACACAAATAAATCATTCGCACACGACGTATTCATACTATACCATTTGCTGTGATTTCTTCCAAAATAAACTTCGTCTGGCATTTATTTTATTTACATTAGTCTGCAAATATTAGATTGCTAAAGGGCTCGAACGCTATCCCTGTAAAAATATCCAATTAACTAGATGTTGATGACGTGTCACGAATTTTATCAGGGAGAACGGATGTTTCATTACTTCGCATTCAACCCGTCTAAATGTAAAATGTATGAAGAATTTGCCATTCGTATGGATTTTTAAACGAGTCTTTTTATTTTGTTGGGGTTGTTATTAGGACGAAAGCTTTGAAAATGAAATAAACAAGATCTGGGGTCAAAATGATGTATGATGTGTACAATTTATTACGGGTCATAAAAACGGGAAGATTAAATATGGATTATTAAATACTTCAATACTAATTTTAATAATACTATTGCAGAATGTAAAAGTTCTTTTTCTTCTTCCTATTTTATAAATAGGCTCATGCCTGTTTTACTCCGGTTTTTAGCCTCAATTGACGTTGTGTGACCATCTTTTCCTCGGTGGTCCAAATGATCTTCTTCCATTTGAATTTGTCTCTTGCTATTCGTACTATCCCAGTTTCTGTCATTCTCTCTACATATATTATGTGTTGATTCCATTCTATTTTTCATCTTTTGGTTCACACGTTTAATTCCTCTATACCACATCTCGCTCGTATTTCCTCATTTCTTACTCTGTGTTTTAGAGTTTGGTTTGTTATTTTTCGTAAGACTTTCATTTCTGCTGTTTCCAGCAGTCTTTTTGTTTTCGCCGTATCTGCTCTTGTTTTCGCTGTGTACGTCATTATTTGTCTTATTGTCGATTTATATATCCTGGTTTTCGTTTCCGTTGTGAGGTATTTGTTTCTCCAGATTGTGTTGTTGAGACATCCTGCTGCTATGTTCTCCATGTTCACTTGTTTTTGTACTTCTTATTCCACTTTTTCGTAGCTTGACAGTTTTATTCCCAAGTATTCCGTTTCCATCACTTGTTCTATTATTTTGTTATTTCTAATGCCAGTTTCATACTTGATAGGTTGTGATAGTTTGCCTTTATGAATATGAATGTAAACCTAATAATCAAATAAATACATCTAAATTTCATTTAGTGAAGATGGGATTTATTTCTGCCTCAACTACTAAACACTGGCTGCCTTTAGAATATTATCTAAAGCAGCGGTTCTCAATCTATGGTACAGTGGGTGATAAAATTATTATGATCAGTTACAAAATTTTAAGTTTTTCACATTTTTTGGAAAGTTTTATTGTAAAATCATATGCTGCTACACAATTACGGAATCCAACGATCTGTCAAACTATTCCAATCTGTCTGGCGGCTGGCATGCAATACATTGAAGGCATATGATAGTATAGTGTTATTTTAGTATTTTAAAGTAATTTTCGTATTTTATGTCCGTGTAAGTATTGCTAAATACTTCTGTGACATAGTAAAAAATATTGCTTACGTCAATAAACTTTAATAAGTAGTTAAAAAGTTTTAACTAAGTAATTTGGAAGATTGAAGATAGTTAGGTTAACAAATTTTATGTTTTATAAGTTTAATAAAAAATAATATTGAGCATCCCTAAAATAGATTTTAGGTAAAATCATCGGGGTAATATGTATTTTATTATTTTAGGTACCTAGTAATACCACATTGTATCGTAAATTTGAAATTTTAATTTAAATAAATTATCCAATAAAATCGCTTGTGTGCAGTGTTGCCAGAGAAATTTTTGTAAATGCACCGGAATTATTGGAATAGTGACACAAAGTACTAAACCAACAAATTTTGTACAAAAACTTAAAAAAACGTCGTTTAATATTATTTAAAGCAAATTTCTTATGTCACAAAATTTTAGGTTTTTACTTTAGGAGACTTTAGTATCAAAAGTTTGGTTGTTAATTGTATAAAATTGGTACAATTGTAACAACTCTGGCAACGCTGAATTGCCTGCCATACGTCCTGTCATTAAAAATCACGTGGTTTGGATTGCCTAATTAAGATATGCTAATATGTTTTGTCACTAATAACCTTACTTTTTTGACGTTGACAGCTCTAGAACTGTCAAATTATGTCAAAACATACACATAGGGCTTTTCATTCACAGTCATTTGTTTCGAGCTTCTGTCATATGTCACATAATATTAATATATCTACGTCGTACGTTATTGGTATATACTATATACCAATGATACAAACCAAAGACGTATGACGTAGATACATTAATATTATGTGACACATGACAGAGGCTCGAAATAAATGACAATCGATGAAAAGAAAAGTCCTATTGTGGAGAATTTGCACTTGCAGGTTTTTGAAAGATTATTATCGTCTTATCTATGTATTATGTTTTAATTAGTGGCGATTGTGAGCAAAAAAAATATCAGTTTTAATTTTGAAGACATTTTTCAAAAAACACGGATTTTTGAGAATAAAATCATAATCCGTAAGACTAAAGACGGCCCTGGAACTAAAATAGTGGAGATAAAGATATTTTTATTGAATACAAAGCTTTCTCAACGTTAGGTGGCTCAACAGTGCCAAGTACCGCAGGCAACAGTGAGTAATATAAAAAAATGGAAACCAACACCCCTGACTCATCAACGTGCCCAAAAATGTGGTCGAAAGCTTGTCACTACATCCAGAGACGATAGAAAAACGAGAGATATCTCCGTAAGCACCCGAAAGAAATCACGAAAAATCCTCACGGGACTTACTTGTGAAGATGGGATGGCAGTTTAAGAATGGACAGTCCGCAGAAGGCTTGCTGAGCAAGGTTTCAAATCATGCCGTGCTGCCAAAAAATCAATGTTCACTATCGTAATGATGAAAAAGAGACTGCAATGGGTAAACGAACACCAATTTTCCAATTTTGGTGTTCTTCGGCCCTTTGCAGTCTCATTTTCATCATTGCAACAGTGAACATTAGTTTTTTGACAGGACGACGTGATTTGAAACCTTGCTCAGCAAGCCTTGTGCGGACTGTCATGTCAGAAACTGGCATACGAGATACGAAGAAGTGCTTACGAAGATATTTCTCATTTTTAGCTTTAGACCACATTTTTGGACACGTTGATGAGTCAGGGGTTTGTTGGTATCCATTTTTCTTGATATTGCTCACTGTTGCTTGCGCTACTTGACACTACTGACGCTGAGCCATCTGACGTTGAGAAAGCATTCAATTCAATACAAATGTATTTATCACCACTATTTTAGTCACAGGGCCGTCTTTAGCCTTACTCATTATGATTTTATTCTCAAAAATCGATATTTTTTGAAAATTTTCTTTAAAGTTAAAACCGATGGTTTTTTTCGCTCACAATCACCATTAATACATTATTAAGACACAATACATAAATAAAACGATAATATTCTTTCAAAAACAAAATAAACACATACAAATTAAGTACTAACCTACAAGCGCAAATTCTCCACAATGTGTATGTTTTGACATAATTTGACGAGAATAACAGTTCAAAAAAGTAAAGCAATTAGTATATCGTAATTGTGTAGTGTAGCAGTACATGATTTTACTATAAAATTTTCGCACAAACTTGAAAAACTTAAAATTTTGTGACTGATCATAATAATTTGATCACCAACTGTACATGTACCACTGGTGGTATATATCATTATTTGCGGTGGTCCACAAAACATAAAAAAAATTAAAATAGTACTTAGTACGTCTTGATAATACAGTCTAAAAATATAGGTGGTACCCAAAATAATAAAAATAACTGTAGGTGGTACAGGCTTCAAAAAGGTTGAGAACCGCTGATCTAAAGTACCACATGACACGGGCTGTCGTTCGCAATCTTAAAACTGTCTTCAAGAACAATAATAATTGAGATAAGAGATGAGAAAGGAAGAGAAATAGAAAAAGACGTGATCAAGAAGAAGTAGAAGTATTTTAAACAAAAGGAGTAGGAGTAGATATAAAAAGAAGATATGGGGTATTCCCATCTCGGCTCACTATAATCCTTCAGTCCTTTATGATACCCCAGGTACATTTTAAAAACCCCCCAGGTCGGCTCGAAGATTAAAAGGTAGGTACAGTAATAATTTTTGCGAATTTAAGAAACAGTTTCTCTTGGTTGGAAATGTTGCCCGTGAAATCGATTTCGCCACTGATACATAGGATAAAGCCTGGTTAGATGTTTAAGACATATTGACTTTTTGGGTATCTGCTACGCCACTGCTCACGTAGTCAAAAACAATTATTTCTAGTTGAAGGTACACTAATGTCACTGTTTTTGCACTATGTTTTACAAAGCGCGACAAAATACAGACCGATGTTACTCGCTCGATACCTCGTAGTGGAATCAATTTAGCTTTCAATTAACTACTAGCTCAGTATCCAGACAAAATAGAGTATAATGACATCTTTAAAGCCCAGTATGTTTACCTTAAAGTGAAATGTTTAGTCAAAGAGGAAAATTGTTATTAATTAGTGTGTGAACATTATAAATTTAAAGAACAAATACGAAAATTAGCTTCAGGTGAAACAAAGTGGAGATGTGTAGGATAATTGCAAAGATTTCATCAAAACAATTGGAAAAAATAAGAATCGAATTACAACTAGTATAAACAATAATCATAATCATGATCCAGAATCAGAAAACCTATTAGAAACACAAGTCTTGAATATGTTAAAATACAATAACTTGAATATCTTATTGTATAATATAATGTGGACCGCGTTATGTAATAACGGATTAACCGCCAAAAGTCCAAAATCGAGATAATAGTGCCATCTTGGAGCTAGGGTGCAAATCTATGTATAAAAATATGTTTTTTGTAAAAAAATTAAAAAAAAAGCTGTTTTTAAATCCTGTATTAAGCGACATTTTTTATTTTCTTAAAAAAAATCCCACACTAGGATTTGTAATATCGAACTAAACGCCAATAATGGTACATAATCCATTGTCATAAACAAAAATCCGCATCTTTGTAAGTGTAATAACGAATCAAGCGCCACGAATAGTCGGGTAATTCTTTATTACAAAACATAACATATTTACTAACGTTAAAGATATCGAATTAAAAGACATCCTTTGTAAGGTAACATCAGATTAAGCGCCAAATATGTCTCTTAATCCGGTATTCGGATCTTAACTCATGCATATCTTAAAAAATCATTAACGAATTAAGCGACATTTGATCGAATAACTTTTAAAATATAAATTATTTTTAAAAAATTTTAAACACATGTAAAAGTCTATTTACATTTGCATTAATATATTAAATATGAAACATGTCAGTACTATATTTTAGAAATAGTATGTACCAAAAACAAATTTAAAATCTTTAAACCGATTTATCTCAAAACTACATTTTGGCGCTTAATCCGCTATTACATAACGCGGTCCATGTATTATACAATATTAATATTAATATATTGTATAATATAATGTAAATTTATTTGATAGTAACAATTAATATCCCACGAGCCGAGCTGGTATATTTTATTTCAGGCAGTTTTAATCTTTGCGCCGACTTGGGAAATTTTTAAAAGACCTACCTGTTTCTTGGGCCGAGATAGGCACTGCCCGAAGATATAAATAGAAAAAAGGAGGAAAAGCAGTTCCGCAAAGAGGCAACGTTACGTAATATAAAACGTGACATTCCATTCTATTATGTTAAAACTCCAAATTTAACAATATTGCACAACAAAAGTACATTGATATATTCATCGTATAAAACTTAATGAGCAAATTAGATCGACCGACCGACAGTGTTTTTATTACTAAATTATCGGTATCTGATCGTATGTATTTTTTATTGAGCTACACAGATCATAAATTATGCAAATACAAGTTCCGGTGTTCAAGCATACATAAAACATAAATGATGCAGGTTTTGGTTTCCTGCAGGTTTATTTATCTACTTGTAGATCATAATATTCTAGGCTAGGCAATACTAAATAAATAAATCTTATGATGGCTACTACGCCACTCAATTGAATTAAACTGAAGCTATTTCCTTGTGGCATTTTTATGATTAATTATTTATATGGGAAATAAGCCACAATTAAAATGAAAAAAATAATTTTATTAACGTTTCGACGCCCAAATCGGGTGCCGTTGTCAAAATACAAAATATTACTAAAATAAACTAAAGTGTTGTTGCTAAGCAAAAAAAATTCTTCTAATAATTTATTTAATCTCACTCATTTATATTGGCAATTCAGACATATATTATACATTTTAAAGTAGAAGACTTTAAAATGATATTGCCAATATTTATGAGTTGCGTTCCTGGGACGACTTACTGAAAGATAGTTCATTCGATTACATGAAATTAACCCCAACTCAAGAATATCCGTCATAAAAAATTATAGCATGTGATATGTCTTTAAAAAGACAACCAAATGCAACGACAGTAAAATTCTCGCGTTAGAGACTTCATAGTAAATCACAAGGGAAAACCAGGAAAAACCTGTGATACTATCCCGACATCGTAAGTATTTGGTCTTACATTAATTTACTCTCAAAAAATAATACCAAATTCTGACTTGTAACATGTTTAATTATAAATAATATTAATAATACTAGATATATAAGTAATACTAAAATATAAAATATGTACTAGCTCGATATTATTGACTTACTAATCTTGGTATTTTCTTTCTATTGACTTCCTCTTTCAGTATGGGTAACCACATCCTACTGCATTCTACCGAGGAATTTGCGACACAATTGGTTTCATTTAGCATAATTAGAGCCGCTTCTTTGATTTTTCTCTTTTTACTATAGTCCTGAAAGAATCAGATAGTAAAAAGAGAAAAATCAAAGAAGCGGCTCTAATTATGCTAAATGAAACCAATTGTGTCGCAAATTCCTCGGTAGAATGCAGTAGGATGTGGTTACCCATACTGAAAGAGGAAGTCAATAGAAAGAAAATACCAAGATTAGTAAGTCAATAATATCGAGCTAGTACATATTTTATATTTTAGTATTACTTATATATCTAGTATTATTAATATTATTTATAATTAAACATGTTACAAGTCAGAATTTGGTATTATTTTTTGAGAGTAAATTAATGTAAGACCAAATACTTACGATGTCGGGATAGTATCACAGGTTTTTCCTGGTTTTCCCTTGTGATTTACTATGAAGTCTCTAACGCGAGAATTTTACTGTCGTTGCATTTGGTTGTCTTTTTAAAGACATATCACATGCTATAATTTTTTATGACGGATATTCTTGAGTTGGGGTTAATTTCATGTAATCGAATGAACTATCTTTCAGTAAGTCGTCCCAGGAACGCAACTCATAAATATTGGCAATATCATTTTAAAGTCTTCTACTTTAAAATGTATAATATATGTCTGAATTGCCAATATAAATGAGTGAGATTAAATAAATTATTAGAAGAATTTTTTTTTGCTTAGCAACAACACTTTAGTTTATTTTAGTAATATTTTGTATTTTGACAACGGCACCCGATTTGGGCGTCGAAACGTTAATAAAATTATTTTTTTCATTTTAATTGTGGCTTATTTCCCATATAAATAATTAATCATTGAATTAAACGTCTCAAATCGTGTTTAACGACGTTTAAAGTGATTTTAAATGAAAGTAAAAGTTATCTGTTCATTCCGAAAGTTTTAGTCATCGCTTTATACTATTATGTAGTATCTATATAAATTTAGGCGGCATCTTTTAGAGTAGGGAGAATTTTACACTTAGGGAAGTGTAAAATTCTCTCTACTCTAAGGGCGGCATTTCCCATCCACGAATTATTATTTGAATACGAAGTCTATGAATGCCAAATGCCAAGAATTAAATTATTAGAAAATTAAAAATTAAATATAATATCAGTTACTCGTTTTACCCTAAGGTGTACGAGAATTACTCCCAGGGTTACCACTAAGAGTGTACCACTGTTACACAATAAAACAGTCTAGTTAATTTGACTCATTTATATCGGCAATTCAGATACATATTATGATACATTTTAAAGTAGAAGACTTTAAGATGATATTGCCAATATTCATGAGTTGCGTTCCTGGGACGACTTTACTGAAAGATAGTTCATTCGATTACATGAAATCAACCCTAACTCAAGAATATCCGTCACAAAAAATATCTGGTTTTCCCTCGTGATTTACTATGAGATCTCTAACGCGAGAATTTTAATGTCACCGTTGCATATGGTTGTCTTTTTAAAGATAGATCACATGCTATGATTTTTTGTGACGGATATTCTTGAGTTAGGGTTGATTTCATGTAATCGAATGAACTATCTTTCAGTAAAGTCGTCCCAGGAACGCAACTCATAAATATTGGCAATATCATTTTAAAGTCTTCTACTTTAAAATGTATCATATGTATCTGAATTGCCGATATAAATGAGTCAAATTAAATAAATTATTAGAAGAATTTTTTTACTAAGCAACAACATTTTTGTTTATATTAGTAGTATTTTGTATTTTGACAACGGCACCCGATTTGGGCGTCGAAACGTTAATAAAAATCATTTTTTAATAATATTGTGGCTTATTTCCCATTATAAATAGTTAAAATCTTAATAGTATTTTCTAAACTTAAGTTCAAATCTGCAACCTTGGATCCAATACATAAGTATTCGGTATTAAACATATTTATCTTGAGTGCCCATAGCTGATACTCTTCCTTTAATTTCCTTATAATCAGATTTAAATCCCATGGAACATCTTCGCAAATGAAAATTACCCACCTAGATGAACCCTATTCGCGGTACCAGTAGGAAACAGGAATAGAGCTAGATTAAGACTCAATACTGTGATGGAGGGACGGTATGGACGAGAACGCTAGGAAGATCGGCACAGCAATCTGTCAACGATTGGCGATGAATAGAAAGGACTGGCGAAATAGGCCACGGAAAGATTTTGGTTTGCATGCTTGCAAAATCCAACTCGTGTAAGAATTGAAGCTACACGATCACCTAGTAAGGCGTGGATTCGGTGAATGAGTCCAAAACGAGATTGCCGTTGATCCCGATTTTCATAAGCGAATTTTGTTTAGCGATGAGGTTCATTTTGGTTGAATGGCTAGGGCTACGTCAACAAGCGTAACTGCCGTATTTGCAGTGAAGATAATCTTCAAGTGTATGTTGAGAAACCATTACATCCAGAAAAATTGATCGGTGTGCTTTATCAACTGGTGGAATCATTGGTCTGTACTTGTTCAAAAACGATGTCAGACTGTTATAGTCAATGATTACCGCTATATAGCCATGATTACTGACTTTTTCATTCATTAATTGAACAACCAGAATTGTGGCTCAGCCACAATTGTGGCACAGCTCATCCCAAAATTGATTTATTAAAGAAAACCTTTGGTAATCGCATAATTTCACGTTTCGGACTCTAAGATTATGTGATTTAACACTGCTAGACTTTTTTCTCTGGTTATGTTATGTGAAGTCGTTAGTCTACGATGATAAGCCTGAAACGATTGATTATTTGGATGGCAACATTCGCTGCTTTGTTGCCGATTTACGATATATACGAATATGAAAGCTTTTTCCTTCAACTTTGCAGAAAAAATCGTAAAAACCTTCATAAAAATATGAATTATCTCAGCAGCTGAAAAATAGTATGATACAATTGATCCAAAAGATGGTATAACCCAGACATCCAAAGTGAAAGTTATCCTCCAACACCAAATTGTTCTACATGGTCCACATAATGTTCAGAAAAATGTGACACCATTTTGAGCGTCGGGTTTGGGGGGGGGGGGGGGGGGGGGAGAAATCTTTAAATTCGTAGTTTTTTACGTTTTTCGTCAATATTTCTAAAACTATGCGGTTTAGCATGATCAACCTTCTATACAAAAATGTTCTACATTAAATTTGAAATAAAAAAGGCCCTATGCATAATCCTTCTAAAATGAACGGTTCCAAAGTTACGGAGGTATTATTGTATAACTGGTCCAAAAAAGGCCTAACCCAGACATCCAAAGTAAAAGTTTTCCTCCAACACCAAATTGTTCTATATGGTCCACATATTGTCCAGTAAAAAGTTACACCATTTTGAGTGTCCGGTTTGGGGGGGATATGGGGGAGAAGTCGGTAATTTAGTAGTTTTTTTACGTTTTTCGTCAACATTTCTAAAACTATGCTTTAGCATAGTTTTAGAACTATGCTAAAGCATAGTTATGCTAAAGCTAGAAATAGTTTTAGAAATATTGACGAAAACCCTAAAAAACTACGAATTTAAAGATTTCTCCCCCCTCTCCCCCCAAACCCGACGCTCAAAATGGTGTGACTTTTTTCTGAACATTATGTGGACCATATAGAATAATTTGGTGTTGGAGGATAACTTTCACTTTGGATGTCTGGGTTTGGGTCTGGGTCTAGTTATATCATGCTAAAAATAACTTGTGTGTAAAAATGGCCTATTTTTCATTATTTAAACAATGATCCCCTTAAATAAATCATGTAAACCTATGTACTTTCTTTGATAAACAAACTTTGATATACTTTTATTTTAAACTTTTTTTATTTACTTTCTTTGATACTTTGATTTTAAACTTTGATATACAATTTGTCCCAACCTGTACGGAATTACACTTTGATTTTATTTTATTTGATCAGGCTATATATAAAATTCAGTGTACTAAATTGAAACATACCCTTTTCATACAAAAGCAAAGCAACTTTGTCGTTGCCGTAATGAGCTGCGATGTGTAATGGCGTAAATCCGCTTTTGGACGTGACGTCAGGATTGTGTTCGTTTTGTAGAAGAAGAGTGGCAGCTTTGACATCATCCTTTTTGGCAGCGATGTGTAAAGCGGGAAGACGGACTTTGCCTCGAGTGTCGTTCTCCAATAGGACCGCCACTACTTTGTCGTGGCCTTGTTGCATTGCCACCGCCAGCGGTGTAAATCCGTCCTGTAAAAAATATATTTATAAATAATTCATACAAGCTAAAAGTCATACATAATAGTAATATACAGAAAATCAATCGTTATTTCAAAAATCAACAATATACAATGAAACAGCAAATGTGTGGAACGCTTGAATTATTTCAAAAACGCCTACTGGACTAATGATGTTTGTTGTATTAAGGCCGTAGCATATTATCATGCACGTTGCGTTTCCAGCCCGTAGCGTTTAGTTTCCGAAAAATATTGATTTTAATGGTTTTAAATATGAACAATTCACACTGTCCGGAACGTATCATATCAGACACCTCTTTGTACAATCAGGTTTTTCGGAGACTACGCTACGTGCCGGAAACGATTCGAGCATGATAATCTGCCGCGACCTTTTTTGTTTAATAATAGATACCGATATTCGTAAGGAGCATCAATCACGTGATGTTTTTTGGATTTTTTAACCCCCCCCCCCCCCGTAGTGATATATGGTGAGGCTTAAGAGTACCCCCTACCCCCTCCTATATCACCTGTATTTTTTAGTATCTAAAAAAATCTTTTAGTATCTAATTTTTTTTTAAATATTTAGATCTAATTTTATTATAGAAAATTAAAGATTACAATAATAACGTGTAGAGGTAGACAGAAAGGTTGCAGGCTGTTTTTGACTGACAAAAATAATGAGAGAAATGCGAAAAACTTTTTTGTACTAATATATGAACATTATTATACAGTATCCTCGGACCACGGATTAGCAAAATGCAAGACTTTCTTCAACACCAATAACTGGATAAGCATCTTGCAAGTCAGTTGTTGGTACAGTGCTTTGTTGAAGATTAGCATCTGTTTCATCAAGCCACTCGGCGTCATCATTTTCGCGCAATACGCAACGAATCTCTCTAATCTCTCTCGATTGTCGCGTGAGGACACACGGGAAGGATGGACATTATGCATCTCTAGACTATTATTGCTTCAGTTACTTGTGGTGACAAGAATTCAGTGGCGAACCCAGAATTTTCCTCTGAAGGGGGGTTGGGCACCGAAATTATTTTGTATTGTTTGTGAAAGACAAGTTACATTTTTCTAAAAAAAAAATCAATGGGAAAATCCCAATAGTTGGCTGTATACCATAGTTTACAAAACTCATACAGAAGTAAAAACTTCGAGATGTATTCTGGTATAAAATAGTTTATTTAAAAACTATCTAAAATGTCATGGATTGCAAAACGTTTTCGTTCTAATACAGAACATCTTCAGTGCATTCTGCCGAGTAGTTTGAAACTAGCACACTGTATATAGTGGTAACCCCATAATATATGGTTTACATAATATAATTTAGTAAAATTTGATGACTACAAGTCGATGTTGATAGATATAATGGAACACATGCTAAAAGGGCACCATGCTTCCCTGCTCGAAGATGCTAGGTACTTGCCAATTCAATGGGCACAGACAATGTTGGTCTTGGAGATGCTTGGAGGAGGATGTTGGAGAGATAGGAGAGAGAGAGAGGGAAAATAATTATTAAAAGTTAAAAATCCTGTGTCTGAAAAAGAACATGTTATGACACGGTTATGATAATCAATGGAGAAGTCAATCAGAACCTTTAAAAAATTGATAAAAAAGTTTAACACAACAGACGCAGTAAAATACGTGAATTATGACGAATAGAACATGATTCACACTATATCTAGGGAACTTGATGTTTATATAATTGACTTATTTATTCCAAATATTAACAATAGATTAGTGCAAATGTTATAATAAACAGGAAAATACATGTCGACGAGTTAAAATTTGTTTTTGGAATATTGGTGGCATCTGAATATAACCCCAGCAGAAGAATCTCTTGGGATCAGTGGGGTGATTTGGAGAAAGACATGATAAAAATGCAATGAGGAGAAACAAAAGTGGAAAATACATCCACTGATATACCAACAACTAATATCTAGTGAATACTTACCTAAGTTATGACTAATCAATGATAAAATATTTTGGAAGACACTCGTGCAATTATCATGCAGTCTTTCTTTATTTCTGAATAAACTTCAGATCTATCAGGTTAAACAACCTAAAAATGCAAACAATCTGAAAGAATTTGGGCACCTCTATAGCACCATTACTAATCATGCTAGAAGTATTTTCAAAAGATATAAAGTTACTGCGTTTTTAAACTTTTGTTAATAATCTATTTACACGGTTTAATTTGCTGAAAACTATAAAAGAAAGAGAATATGGTGTGACAGGCAATTTCAGAACAAATAATATTCCAAAAAATGTCCTTGCAGACCAAAAAGTTATGACTAAAAAAGATGGGAGGTGCTTTTGAAAAAAAAAAAACAAAAAATTACCAAAAATGACGGAACGATATTGGTGCGATGGGTAGATAAGCCGGTAACAGTTGTGTCAAACAACGTATGGAACACATTCCATTTCAAGAGCCCCAAGTTTTTCCAAACAGTTGAAAAAAAATTCTAAGTCCTCATTTAATAGGGATGTATAACAAGTACGATATATGAGGTTTAGACGTCTATAAAAAAACCAATTACTTGTGCATTGGAGGACACAAAAAGATCTCATATTAGACAACAGAACCACGATAAAACACTGATGTGACTACAAATATTTAGGTATCAGTATTTCGTACGATGGAACATTAGACAAAGCCATAAGAGAAAGAAATACGGCAGGTAGAAAGGCCATTACAACGTTAAACATATTTTATGTGACCAATAATCCATCAGCAAAGAATATAAAAAGAGGAGATATGGAATTATAGTGATTATTTCATTCATAGGAGATTCTGACCAATAGAAAGCTACAGAAATCTAAATTAAATTGATAATTTTTGATAATTTCCCGTCGTCAAGTATATTACGTCAGATGCCCTTCGTTGCTACGAAAAAATACATTCAGTGACATTAATGACAATTAATGTTTTAAAAATTATAAAAGTGATGACTTTCAACCGTGAAATATTTATAACAACTGTCTGTTTAATTGTACTAATTTTGTACTTACATAAATAAATTACAATAAAATTTTGGTTTTGAACAGTTTTATTCATGAAATAATCGCAACAAATTGCACTCGATCTCTAAAATTAATATAGAATTTTTGCCCTCGTGACACTTTGACATAATTTCACTCGCCTTCGGCTCGTGAAATTAAAACTGTCAAAGTGTCACTCGGGAAAAATTCAATAATTTTAGAGCTCTTGTGCAATTACTACTGATTATTTCATTCATAGGAGATTCTGACCAATAGAAAGCTACAGAAATCTAAATTAAATCGATAATTTTTAATAATTTCCCGTCGTAAAGTAAATTACGTCAGATGCCCTTCGTTGCTACGAAAAAATACATTCAGTGACATTAATGACAATTAATGTTTTAAAAATTATAAAAGTGATGACTTTCAACCGTCAACTTAATATTTATAACAACTGTTTGTTTAATTGTACTAATTTGTACTTACATAAATAAATTACAATAAAATTTTGGTTTTGAACAGTTTTATTCATGAAATAATCGCAACAAATTGCACTCGATCTCTAAAATTAATATAGAATTTTAGAGCTCTTGTGCAATTACTACTGAAAAGTATCACTCTATTATACAGCTGTAAAGTATGACCACTGAAAAAAAACATTGGCAACGCTGAGAACAGCGGAAAGTAGATTTCTGGAGAAGAGCGGCATAAAGATCTAGAAGAGAAAGGATTAACAATGAACGCACTAGAGAAATAATGGGAATCAAACGAACAATCACAAATGACTTATCAACAAAACAACTTGTCTGGTTCGGACATATACAAAGAATGGATGAACAACGAATACCAAAGGAAATACAAAAAATGACAACCAGAATTCAAGAGAAAATGAGGTAAGCCGAGAACAAGTTGGAGAGAAGGAATAGGCACAGAGGTGAGAAAAAGCAAGAGACCTATGGAACGACCGGACTAAGTTTAGTACTATTAGTATGACATTTGTCGAAAATGTGACATACCGGAACGGCTGAACGAAAAGTGTACAATATATGGTATTAAAATGAACTCAAAGAAAACAAAATTCATGATCATTACAAAACATCCAAAAGACAACGAGAGGCACTTCATATTAAATATCCAGATATTAATTATAATATTAAGTATCCAGTAAGCTCTGAAAAATTGGAAACGGAAATGCAAGAACATAGGACTCACATTAAATGACCATACACTATAAATATACTCTTTGTTTTACAGACGACCAAATACTAATAGCACAACACTACGATAATATATGTTACATGACAAGAAAGCTAATAGAGTAGTAATACAGGACATGAGGACTAGAGATCAACATAGGAAAAACCAAATGTATGAATATCGGTGGGACGCACTAGGACTTCATACTAGACGGAGGAGAAACAATCAGTAAATATACAGAATATAAATATGTACCTGGGTATGAAAATCACAAATGACGGAACACTGGACGGAGCCATTAAAGAACGAAATATTCATAGGCCAGCCAGGGTAATAAGACAAAAATATACCCTGATCGTGACACTTTAGCAGCCACGGTACTGAAGCGTTTATTCGACAGGTAATACCTGGAACAAATTGTAACTATTTCCTGCGTAGGATCTGGCGGCCATTTTTATTTATAAAGAATTAACTATCAAAAAATGGCATTTCCCCCTTTTTTTTTTCAAATCAACGGAAAACAGTGAAACGTATGATTTTTTTAGTACAAATATCTTCGAGATTATAGAAAAACCTTTAAAATGACGTATTACAAAGTTTGATATACTCATATATATTTTGATATACTCATTGTTAATATAATTGCGAAAAAAGGTCGAAATTGCAAAAAAAATTATTTTCGCAGTAACTGTTGTAAAAATTAGTGTACAGCTTTGAAATTTTTGTCAAATAAGGGTTCTTTGGTGCTTAATCCGTGATAAAAATTTCAGAGCGCTTCATTCAATTATTTAAATTTTATTCAAATTGTTTATCCCAGAGAGCATTTTTTTTGCAATAACATAAGTCAGAAAAAAAATGACGTTAGAGCCATTCCACATGTGTCAAATGAAAGAGCATGAGCTACATGTTCAACATGGTTTAAAAAAGTGGATAAAAAATGCATTTATTGGTAATAAATAATTATGCAAAAGTATCGTCAATTTTTCTTTATAAACTTTTTAAATAACTTTTTCCAAAAAAGTTAACTGTTTTACCCTGTTTTAAGTGTACAACTACCAAGAAATGTTATTTATATCATAATTAATAAAACATTGTAATAAATATATATAATTTCTTATATGACAAAATAAAAAGTTTATAAGGAGAGATTTACGATACTTTTGCATAATTATTTATTACTAATAAATGCATTTTTTATTCACTTTTGACTCACTTTTGACTTTAGCTCATGCTCTTTCATTTGACACCTCTGGAATGGTTATAACGTCATTTTTTTCTGACATGTTATTGCAAAAAAAATGTTCTCTGGGATAAACAATTTGAATAAAATTTAAACAATATAATGAATCGCTTTGAAATTTTTATCCCATATTAAGCATCAAATAACCCTTATTTGACAAAAATTTCAAAGCTGTACACTAATTTTTACAACAGTTATTGCGAAAATAATTTATTTGCAATTCCGACCTTTTTTCGCAATTATATTAACAATAAATGAGTATATCAAACTTTGTAATACGTCGTTTTAAAGCTTTTTCCATAATCTCGGAAGATATTTGTATTAAAAAAACCCTGGAAAAGGTTTCCCTGTTTTCCATTGATTTGAAAAAAAAAAGTAAAAAATGTCATTTTTTGACACTTAATTGTTAATAAATAAAAATGGCCGCCAGATCCTACGCAGGAAATAGTTACAATTTGCTCTTATAGGTATTACCTGTCGAAAAAACGCTTCAGTACCCTGGCTGTTCAAGTGTCATGGAAAAAACCTTTTTACCCTGGACTATCAAAGCAGGAAAGCAATTACGCTTCTAAACTCAGTACTCAGATAAAAAATCAAAACAAATAAAAGATCTATAACGTCCGCGTCGTAGTGAAAAGCATTATAACATACAGCTACGAAGTATGGCATATGAAGAAAAATTCAAAACAAATGTTAGAGGTCACCGAAATGAATTTCTGGAGAAGAGCTGCAAGAAGATCAAGAAGAGAACACGTCACCAATGAACGGATACGAGAAATAATGAAGGTAACACATACCATAAATGAAGAAATCAACGAAATACAACTAAGATGGTTTGGTCACGTACAAAGAATGCATGAGGACAGAATCCCAAAACAAGTACAAAACTGGAAACCGCAAGGTAGAAGAAGAAGAAGAGGTAGACCGAGGAAAAGTTGGCAGGCAGGAATAAACAATGCCATGGAACTAGATCAATGTGCGGACAGAGAGGAATGGCAAATGGGTATCGGAAGACGGAGAACGTTATAAACCGATAGTATATACAAATATAATATATATGTAGTATCCACAATCCAGATAGAAAGGGTAGACAAATACAAATATCTAGGATTAGGAATATTGGTTAATTAAAACGCAGACAAACACAAGACATTAAAAGCCGTATAAAAAATTAGAAATAGCAAGGGCAAAATTTGTGAAAATTAAACATCTATTATGCAGTAGAGACCTAAGAATGGATCTAAGGATAAGGTTGTTACACTGCTACATTTTACAACTTCGCTGTACGGATCTGAGGCCTGGACATTGAAGCAGTTAGATATTAAGGAATTGGAAGTTCTTGAGCATTGGTGTTATCGAATAATGCTAAGAATATCATGAGTAGACAAGGTTAGCAATATTGAAGTCCTTGATAGGGCTAATAAGAGAAAAGAAAGTATACAGCCAATTAAGAGGAGGAAGCTTGAATATTTCGGTGAATAATCGGCTGCGATTAAATATAATATGAGAAAAAGAAAGTATACAGCCAATTAAGAGGAGGAAGCTTGAATATTTCGGTGAATAATCGGCTGCGATTGAATATGGAGTGCAAAATAAAAGGTAAAAGAGATAACCTCCTGGTTACGAAATCTAAGGGAATGGTGTAGTCTGAAGTCTAACCAACTATGTATTTAGAGCTGCTATAAGTAAAATAATAATTGTCATGATCATATTCAACCTTCGATAGAAGATGGAACCTTAAAAAGAGGAAGAGTTCTGTCGTTTTACAGAGAGATAAACATATTGCGTTAAGTTAAAAAATAAGTTAAAACTTACCGACATATTGCAATACATATTCTATATCCGTGAGATAGGTGATACCTTCACAAATTATTGTTTCTTAACGAAAATGTGGCACCCTAATTAAACATTATTCGTGAGATTTTTGAGTCACTTTAAAACAATAAAGTATTCCGTATTGGATTTTTTACACATAACAATACAGTCATTGTCACTACCACAATGGCAATAACATATTTAAACCTTCCCACGCCAACATCTCGAAACTTATAAGCGATCAACCACTAAATACATACAGTGTTTTATTATTATTTTATCAGCAGTTATTAAATCCATACACCGAACTCGACATAACACTCTCGTTTCGGATAAGGGACAGTAACAATCGACAAATTGATAAAATTCCAACAGCATTCCTTACCTCTGTCGCCAACGCTTGATTGGCACCTTTGGACAGCAAGTACCGAACACAGCCATCGTGGTTTTCTTGTGCCGCCATGTAAAGTGGGGTGAAACCATTTTGGGATTGAACATTTAGTGAAGCACCATGTTGGACTAGGAGCCGAACAATTTCTTCTTGACCGGCTGCAATTTAAAAATATTCAATTTTATACAAATATTGTATTCAGAAAGAAAGTTATGAGCAAGAGAAAATAAACCAACTAAACACTGAACACTATTTCTAATGTTTTCAGTGCGTCATTCACTTATTACAATAGGTATTAAAAACATATTAATATGTTTATTTCAATAATTTATAAAAAATGGGTTTATATTAATCACCTTATTACGTAACGCAGGTTTGGGGGAGAAGGGGTCAAAAATCTTCAAAAATTGCGTTACGTAATACTTAACGCCCCATTACGGTGCGTTACATAAGGGAGAGGGGGGTCAAAAAGCTTCAAAAATCGCGTTACGTAATACTTGAACGCCCCCTTAGGGGCGACAAGGATGCTAAATTTCCAGTTGCTTTATGGGGACCTATTGGGTTGTGAAGATGAAAATAAAATAATCAAATAATAAAATAATAAAACAATAAAAAATAGGGGCTCCTATTTAAGATGTTAAAGTAACCATTCATCTCCCGACCCCCATCTACGCGGGGGTCGTGTTTGGTGCCATTCGATAGATTTTTAAAAAATATTGAATACGTGTATTTTTCGATCTAGTGTTCATTTCGCGAAATATCGCGGGGTTCCGATTTAAAATTTTAAATCTACCCCCCACTCCTCTCCGTGGGTGGTCGTGTTTGGTATCATTCTATAGATTTTTGAAAAATATTGAACACGTATTTTTGGTTTTTCGATATGACGTTCATTTCGCGAAATATTCACTTTTTTTGTGAAACTTTGTGATTCGCCCATTTCCTTACGCCCCGCTCAAATCGTCAGATTTTTTTAAAAATACACTGTTCTGCATGCACTTAACTGACCTTATCTTAATCTGACGATTTTGAGTTTTTCTAGGGATAGATTTTTTTCGGACCCCCCTTAACGAATGCTATATTAAGAGCTAGAGGGGCTCTTAATAGAGCTCTAGTTAGAGCTAGAGCTATTGGCCTTATCAAGAGCCAATATATGGTAGGGGTACATTTGCAGGGTACAAGGTTTCTCTTCATGTAATTTTCTGACGCTCTGGAGTAACTGCAAAAATCCCCGCTTGCTTGGGCTCCCCTACCATTAGTATATTTTCTTCAACATTCACCCAGGGTGTATCACTCATAATCTTCTATAAAAAAATTCCGATGTTTGATTAATACTCTTGTCTAATTGACAGTTCAATTACTAAATATCGTCCAAGAGTACTTGTGGCGATGTAGGTCACAAAAGTGGAGAAGAAAAAGGATTTTAATACTTCATCCATTAATGAAAACGTTTCGAGTATGAATACATAGACCTGTTCACTTAAAAGTACATCAATAAACTTATAAAAATATATAGGTCATGAGCCTAGACTTAAAAAAATCATGATTAGCTCCCTCCTGAGATTTCGTTTAATTCAGGTATTCATGTCAAGTCGGACAACTTTTCTATTTCGAAAACATTTCGAAAGGGGGAGTTTCGTAAATAGAGGTTTCTAACACGGGGGTTACGAAACGCCCCCTCCCAAAATTTTCCGTATTAGAAAAGTTGTCGAAGAATATTTAGCTGACAAATTGATGAAAGTAACATATGAAATGCTCAACATGGAACCATGGACTTGTCAATATAGAAAAATCAATATTTTTTTTAAAACACAACACTATGTCAGTTTCGTACCTATTATACAGGGTGTCCCGAAAAGATTGGTCATAAATTATACCACACATTCTGGGGTCAAAAATAGTTCGATTGAACCTAACTTACCTTAGTACAAATGTGCTCATGAAAAAAGTTAGAAAGAACCCTTTGAAGTTACAAAATGAAAATCGATTTTTTTCAATATATCGAAAACTATTAGAGATTTTGTATTGAAAATGGACATGTATCATTCTTATGGCAGGAACATCTTAAAACAAAATTATAGTGGAATTTGTCCACCCCATAAAAATTTTATGGGAGTTTTGTTCCCTTAAACCCCCCCAAACTTTTGTGTACGTTCCAATTAATTCATTATTGTGGTACCATTATTTAACAACAACGTTTTTAAAACATTTTTGCCTCTTAGTATTTTTTCGATAAGCCAGTTTTTATCGAGATGCGGCTTATTTTTTAATATATTTACATAAAAATTTTATGGGGGTTGTGTTCCTTTAAACCCCCCAAATGGTTGTGTACGTTCCAATTAAACTATTATTTTGGTACCATTGGTTAAACACAGTGTTTTTAAAATTTTTTTGCCTCTTAGTCTTTTTTTGATAAGTTACCTTTTATCGAGATGTGGCTTCTTTTTCAAAATATACCTAAAAATGTAAATTATAAATAAATTTTCAGATTATTAACAGGTCTCTATAATCGTACTTAACCATATACAAATATGTGGTGGATTCGACAACTATTCAAAATATCTCGATAAATAGTGGCTTATCGAAAAAGTACAAGGAGGCAAAAAAGTTTTAAAAACATTTTGTTTCACTAATGGTGCCACAATAATAGTTTAATTGGAACGTACACAAAAGTTTGGGGGGGTTTAAGTGAACAAAACCCCCATAAAATTTTTATGGGGTGCACAAATTTCACTTTAATTTTTATTTAAGATGTTGCTGCCATAAGAATGCCACATGTCCATTTTCAATAAAAAATATCTAAGAGTTTTCGATATATGAAAAATAATCGATTTTAATTTTGTAACTTCAAAGGGCTGTAACTTTTTTTGTGTGCACTATGGTAAGTGAGGTTCAATCAACCTATTTTTGACCCCAGAATCTGTGGTATAATTTATGACCAATCTTTTCGAGACACCCTGTATAAAGAACAGAAGTATGTACGTAAAAAATATAATAGAGCGGTTCAAAATTGTGGAATAAATTAATTTTTTCGACAATAAGCCACTTTGGAGAAAAATCCCGAGGCAGGTCGATTTTTATTTTGAAATTATAATTTTTTGACATATATGCCATAATAGTGACGTCATACATTTGGGCGTGATGACGTAGGTAATCGATAATTTGTTTAAATGGGAATAGGGGTCGTGTGGTAGTTCATTTGAAAGGTTATTTAATCCTCTTTTCGGTAAGATAAACATTAACATCATTATTTATACAGGGTAGTCAAAAAATAATTTTTGGATAAAATTAATTGACACAAAAAGAAGATTGTATGTAATTTATTTAATTTAAAATAGATTTTACTGCTGTCAAAAAATATAAAAAATGTTAATTTAATAAATAAACATTGCTTCCCCCACTGCCACCCACCTGCGCTTGGCAGATTGAACATTTAATTTAAGCGATAACGAATGTTTACTTGTCAAATAAACATTTTTTTCTATTTTCTGATAGCAGTAAAATGTATTTTGAGTTAAATAAATTACATAAATTCTTCTTTTTGCGTCAATTAATGTAATTCAAAAAATTTTTGGCCATTCTGTATAAATAATTATGTTAATGTTTATATTACTGAATATAGAATTGATAACCTTTCAAATGAAATACCACACAACCCCTATTCCCATTAAAAAAAAAATCATTTTTTACGGCATCACGCCCAAATGGATGATGTCACTATTATGGCATATACTATATACGTATATATGTCAAAAATCATAATTTTAAAATAAAAATCGTCCTGTCTCAAGATTTTTCTCCAAAGTGGCCTATTCTTGAAAAAATAAATTTATTCCATAATTTTGAATCTCTCTGTATATTATACAAGTAATCTGTAATACTCGAAGAACAAACAGACATTTCATAATTGATAATAAGGTTTAGAAAACCATGGATAAATTACTTATATTTAACTTTTGTTAAAATTCTAATCATATCATTAAAAAAAATTGTAGTAGTTTATGGATGTTCTCTAAGTTGACCCACTACTTTGTGCCGTGTAATTTGAGTTGCCTATATGAACTTAAATCGGCGACATGGTTATCCGCCATAAACGGGCCGGCGGAAGGGCGGATAAGCTAAAATGGCGGATAATAGGGAGGGTTAAATGAGACATAAGTTTTTGCAACTCGTTTTGTTGCTGCCAAGTCACGTCATCTCTGTAGAACCATGATATCGACAGCTCTGGATTCTTCTTGTTGCTGGACGTATTTTATCGCAACTTCAAAATATTTTACGCCTTCTTTGTGTGAAACTATGTGGGCCTCAAGAGTATCTGGTTCTTAGATGTCTTCATCACCTTCACATTAACAAGAGTAACAATTTCTTCTTGGGTTATTTCATACTGGTCATCCCTTGAAAACCACTCTCCAACATCACTCAAAGATGCATCCTCACATCCAGGGATAAGTTTCACTAAGGACAAAATATTTTCCTAAACTTCACCCGGAGTGTTTGTCCTCGATTTCTTTATTCTCGCCATGTAGGCATTAAGTCTCGGCCATCATTCATTTCTTGTATCATGTCGTTCCAATCAGTTCAGTTCCACCTTATGGACTATTTTCAAAAGTAGGTATATTTTGTTGCATAAATGGTACGGCGGATAAAACGGAATGGCGGATAACCGAAGGGCGGATAACCGAGACTCTACTGTAAATAATAAAGTTTTGCTGTATTCCACTTTAAAAATTCACATTGTTAGGCATGATTGAATCAAATATGTAGTACCTTTTTTGAAATAGATGTATTTAAAAATGAAACTGAAAAGTTATTATGTACTATAAAGAGTGATCTGTAGGTATATCTATAACTGTGGCTGTGCTTGACATATAAAACAATTAAGTAGATATAAAAAATCACAAATTTTAGTGAATTTGGGAAATTATCATAAATACAAATACCAATGTTGAAACGTATTTAAATAACAAAAGTATTTAAATACTAAAAATGTACCCAAGATCTTGAGTAAATTTTTTTCTTAATCATTCACCCTTTTTGTACATTTCATATTTTTAACTTGGTATCGGAGCTAATGGGCCGTATTTCAAAATTTAAATACTTATTTGTAGTTTTACTCTAAAGTCCAAAGTTCTAAATAGTTACAACAAAGTATTTAAATTTTGAAATACTGCCCATCAGCTCTGATACCAAGTTAAAAATTTGATAAATTTTTATTTAAATTTGATAAAAACTTTCCCAAATTTGATAATGCAAATTTGCCACGATGAAGACATCAACGGTAGGTAAGTTAGTCAGATTGACCTTTTGAAAAACCCTCGTCCGTCATATTATGCGTTTTAAACTCTTTACAAGGTAGCACTCAACTTTATCAATTTCAGTTTAAAACTAAGCTGATTGGGGAACTACTTATTACAATATATAAGATGAACATAAATAATACCTAGGAATTTTTCATTAAAGACGATTAAAATGTAATATACCCGTGATACCTACCTTAATCGCGTTGTTTCCGCCGGTTCACCGTGGCCGGTGACGTCGAACCAATAGAAGGACGTTCAAGAGCCTCCTAAGATATTTGAATTTTATAGCATTTTCAAAACGTCGTAATTAGCGTACGGGTTAAAAATATTTGTTTTTTTCGCATGCAAGCGTTTTAAGATCATGTTACCTTATGTTTTTTAATATCATTTTAATATTTAAAATTTTTTGCAAGTTCCCTATTGTTAGAACGACCTTGCCAGCCATCAAAATCGTATCAATTTCCATACTTTGTACACACAAAGAATCAAAAAGAAATGGAGGGATTTGGGTCACCAGCACTTACAATAAAGGTGTTGGTTGTTACTTTCGCACAGTCAAAAGTGATTATTTTACAAGTATGTATTGCGTTTTATTTTTCTAATGAAAAATATGGCCGCAATAAAGGGATAACAGCCCAAGGCCTTGTCACGAAACCTTTTACATCTTTCGCCAAAGTCATGGGCAAATATGAAGCCATAACAACCCATGAAAAAACATCATACCACAAGGAGTGAATTCAGGTTGGACTGGATTTTCTACAAAGTTATCACAACCCACAAAAGTCAGTCATTAACCAGATAGAATCTCGGAGGTCTAAACAGATACAAGAAAACAGAGCAAGACTACTACCAATAGTAGAGTCTATAGTGTTCTTAGGTCGACAAAATATTCCTCTAAGAGGCCATCATGATGATGGCCTCCTGCTTCTGGATGAAGATGCTGGACCTAGCAATGAGGGGAATTGTTAAGGTTTAAAATCACATCAGGAGATAAGACTCTTAAACAACACCTATCCACAGCATCTTCCCAAGCAACATACATTAGTAGCACTAGTCAAAATAAATTATTGATAACATTTTGTGGTAAAGAAATAATTGAACAAATAAAGAATCAGCTTCAAAGTGCAAATTATTACTCTGTCATATTTGACGAAACGACCGACGAATCCCACGTGGAACAACTTTCTCTAAATTTGAAATACATACACAATTAAATACAACATTCGTGCAGACTTTGTCAAGTTTATTGACGTTTATAAGAACATAAAAATGGAAGAACAAAGCCTGACAGAAGAAGCATTGGGAAACATGGTATTAAACTTGTTGAAAAAACTACACTTCTATCCGAAGAAATGTGTAGGAATCGGTGCTGACTTTAATAATACTTTAATAACGATAAGTCTTGAGTGTCTTTGTGGTACTCAAAAGTGTGTGAAAAGTACCTTAAAATTCACCATTGTAACCCTAATCTTCAAAATTATCACCAGACCTCCGGTAACCATCCCCAAAAAAAGTTCATGGCCCCTCCCGAAAATCGGTCCTCTATCCGCCCTTGTGGTATACGACAGGAGGGGGCATGAGTACACATCCGACGTCGTTTGATGTATTGTATCTCAATTTTGTCGCTATTGTCTCTATGCATATTAAGATTCTGATGAATCTAAATATTATTTAGAATGGATCGATGTAGAAAATACAGATATATAGAAAATCAGAAAATATATATCCTGAAGTAACTTGATGGCGAAGAAGAGGAAGGGAATTAAAAAGTTCAATTTTTATGACGTAGGTAGTTTCTGAATGTTCCTCTTCCCACTTTCAAAGATTCAACAAGTGACATCACATTTGACTCCAATAATTAACGGGGTAATTTCAAAATTAGTAACATACCGGGGTGGCACCACTATGATTTCAGTTGACAAATAATTATGATACATGAATTGGCTCATTAAATTCCATATAATGGTTGTGTAATGCCAATATCAATTAAAATTTAACTTCAACATGTCAGATCCACATGAGGACACAATAATATTAGTGTCCTATATAAACACTAGAATTCATGAAAATAAGTAAAACATAAGTATTTAATTAGTAGCTCACTACGCCATATCAAATTATTTGTTTATTTATTTATTTATATATTTATTGAATTCTCGAATTAATAAAATATAGATGTAAATAAATGGTATATCCTTATCGTAAAAATGGACAATATACGGAAATTAATTAAATAGTCGATTAATTTTCAGAACTTACTTAGGTAATCAGAAGCCTGTTTGTTCACTTAAACACTGGTGTTAATCACTTTAATTAAATGACTTTGTTTTCGCTAAAAATAGCCAATTTATTACGAGTGTAACTTCGATGCTACTGTTCTAAACAATGCCAGAACCGGACTCCTTTCGAGGAATTCGAGAACAAAAACAAGTCCTGATAAGAACTGTCGCTGACAGGGCAAACGCCAAAATACACAGGCGGCTCCAGAATTATTCGAAATAAAGAAAAGTGAGAAAGAAGCAAGGTAAGCTAGCTCTCGTACGGGTTGGGGCTGGATTGAGCAGGTCTTTAACACGAACTGTACGGGAGACGCGGAACTTGTGGAAACTCTCACTAAGAAGAAATGGAGGAATTTATAAAGGAACTGCGGGAAAAACTAGATAGAATGGAAGATAGAGGAATGAGAATAGAAGAAAAATTAGATGGGATCCAAAGTGAGCTGGAACAACTAAAAAATACGAATCAGGAACTTAAAAATGAAAATGAACTTCTCAAACAAGAGCTGCATCAACATAAAAATAGAATAGAACAAATAGAAAGGGATATGAAGAGAAAAAACCTGATAATACACGGCATTGAAGAAACAAGCGATGAGGACACACAAATACTGGTAAACAAAGTACAAGACATCATCAACAAAATGGAAATACCTTGCAAAGCCAACCAAGAGGTCACAGAAATTAGAAGAATAGGAGACAAAACTAGAAATCCTGAAAGACCAGTCCTGGTAGAGCTAAGAAGTGGGAATACAAGAACGGAAATTCTTAAAGCTTCATGGAAATTAAAAGGCTCGAAATGGTTTGTTAACGAAGACTATCCAAAAACCGTAATCGAACAACGCACAACACTTATAAAACACATGAAAGAGGCAAGGATGAAAGGGTACAACGCAAAGATAAAATATAATAAGTTAATAATTAACGGAGACGAGTACGATATAGACCAGGTCAAAAGATGGAACAGCGATTCCGAAGATTTGAGAGATGATAATATGACAGAAACTATAAAGAATAAAACTGGAACGAGAACAGTGAGTGAAAGATCACCAAACGGAGACACAGAACTAGATCCAAGAGAAAAAATAAAGAAAGTAAACGAAAATCAAACAATTAAAAACTAGAATTGGAACGGAAACACATTATGACGACAATGGCACGAAAAATGGACAAGGCAATGATACAAAAGGATATGAGAACAAGCAAGATTAGCAAAAAGAAAGAAAGAAAGGGTAATACAAAAAAGAAAAAAAGAGAGGGAGGTGTTATAAGAATAGCGTCATGGAATATAAGAACATTACTTAGAGCAGGAAAACTGGAAGAAATTACATCAGTTCTGATACAGTATAAGGTGGAAATAGCAGCACTGCAGGAAATTAGATGGAAAGGGAAAGGACAAATAGATCAACAGAATAGTACCTTCATATACTCAGGGGAAGAAAAGCAAGGACAACATGGGGTAGGATTCATAGTAATTGGAAATATGAGAGACAAAATAATGGAAGTCAGACTAATAAACAAAAGAATAGCTTACCTAAGGATTGAAGCTAAACAGGCAAACATATCCCTACTAAATGTTTATGCACCGACAGAAAATGCGAAAGAGGAGGAAAAAGATCATTTCTACGACACTATGGAAGAAGAGCTAGAAAAAATACCAAAAGAAGATGTGATATTAATATTGGGCGATTTTAATGCACAAATAGGAAAGGAGGATTATATACAGCAAATAGCAGGCAAACATACAATACATGAGAAAACGAATGACAACGGGCACAGAATATGCAATATGGCGACAGGAAATAATATGTCTATCAGCAGTACAATGTTCAAGCATCAAAGAAAACACAAAGTCACATGGGTTTCTCCAGACCAAAAAACAGAGTCACAAATAGACCACATATTAATATCGAAAAGAAGACAATCAAGTATAATGGATGTGAGAAGCTACAGAGGTGCATGCGGAGACTCAGACCATTTCCTGGTGGTAGCAAAGCTGAGACAAAAGATGAAAGTAATGAGAAGGCAGAAAGAGAGGAACAAGAGGTGGAATATCGAAAAATTGAAGGAAGCAAAAGAGATACAAAAGTATGAACATGAAATAGGTAAAAGAATTGCCGCACTGAATAAGGAAAGAGATGATGTCGAAGAAATATGGGGTGATATTAAAAAAGCAATTAACCACACGGCTGAGACTACATTAGGGACGAAGCAAATTACAAGAAAGAAGGACTGGTTCAATACAGAATGTAAAGAAGCAGTTGAAGAAAAAGTAAAAGCACGAAATCAGTGGATGCGGACTCACAAAAATGAACATAGAGACATGTACGAGCAAAAAAGAAAGGCAAGCAACAAAGTAATAAGAGAACAAAAGAGAAAATTCATGGATAGTCAGTTGGAGGAAATTGAGGCGGAAAGTAAGACTCAGAACACCAAGAAATTCTACACAAAAATCAGAGAACAGAACAGAGGTTTCAAACCAAAAGTAAATGGAGTTAAAAATAAACAAGGGCAAATAGTAACACAAGATCAACCATATATGAAAGTCTGGATGGAACACTTCAAGGAGTTACTGGCAGAAAATGAAACAGAAGAGATTACAGAAATGGAGGAAGAGTGGGAAAATAATGGAATGAAGGAGCCAACACTCGAAGAAGTAATTGAAATAATTAAAAATAACAAAAACGGAAGAGCACCCGGAAAAGATAACATAAACAGCGAACTCATAAAACTAGGAGGGAAACCGTTGCATAGGGAAATACACAAACTGATAGTAAACATCTGGAAAGAAGAAAAAATGCCAAAAGAATGGCAAACAGGCCAAATAATAACGATACATAAAAAGGGAAACCAACAAGAATGTCAAAATTACAGGGGAATAACATTACTGAGTACAGTATATAAGGTATTGTCAACCATAATACAAAGAAGATTACAAGAAGCAGCAGAGAATAAGATTGGTCAATATCAGTGTGGATTCAGGAAAGGAAAATCCACAATAGATGCGATATACATACTAAAACAAATAATGGAGAAGGCGAACGAAGCTAACATAAACTTAGAAATACTTTTCGTAGATTTTAAACAAGCTTTTGATTCCATCAAACGAAACCAACTATTGAAAATATTAAAAATGCTACAGGTACCGCTTAAATTAAGAAAACTTATAAAAATGACGATGAGCCATACCAGAGCGAGTGTAAAAACGCAAATAGGGGAAACAGAAGAGTTTGAAACAAACAAAGGAGTGAGGCAGGGTGATGGTTTATCCACAACACTATTCAACATGGCAATAGAATATATTACCAGAAAAATGAACAAAGGTACACTCAGAAATAGAGGAGGTCAAATTGTAGCATATGCCGATGACGTTGTGATAATGGCAAAGAGAAGAGATATATTAACGCAAATGGTAGAGGAACTCATTCAAGAAGGAAAAACAGTGGGTCTGAGTATTAACGAAAACAAAACAAAAATTTTAAGATTAGGGAAAAATCCTACTAATAGAGAGGTTAAAGTGGGAAGATACAAATTTGAAGAAGTAAGTAAATATAAGTACCTGGGAGTCATGCTGTCAAGTGATGGAACAAGAGAAAACGAAATAAAAGAGAAAACATTGGCAATAAATAGAGCATTCCAAGCCAACAAAAAAATGATAAAAAGCAAAATATTAACAAAAACTACTAAATTAAGGCTCTATGAAACGTTAATTAGACCGACATTAATGTATGGAGCAGAAGTGATGACAATGACCAAGACAGACGAAGAAAATTTGAGAAGAACTGAGAGAAAAATAATTCGGGCAATATTAGGACCAATAAAAACAGCAGAGGGTGAATACAGGAGTCGAAGAAATAACGAAATAAATGAGGAATTGAAGGGACAAGATATAGTCAGGAGAATAAAGAGACAAAGATTGAGATGGCTTGGGCATGTATGGAGAGCAGGAGAAGAAGCGATAATAAACATAGTGACAAAGTGGTCTCCGGCCGGAAGGAGACGAAGAGGAAGACCGAGGTCCAAATGGCTGGAAGAGGTGAAGCGAGATCTAGAGGGCATGGGTATTAGAAATGCAGAAGAAAAAGCAAGAGACAGAAGGAGCTGGAACCGGATATGTAATGCAGTTTAAGAAAGAGAAGAACGGAGGACTGATCCACCTCGAAAACATGGATCTAGAGAGCCTGTAAAGGCGGCGCTACCCCCACGGGGGTGTTTTAGCCACTATATATATATATATATATTTATTGATTGATTGATTTATTTCTTTACTTATTTAAATGAATAACGGTGTATGTATTTCAAAATATCAATATATTAATTAAACTCTAACATCGAAGTAAAACAAGTAAGTAAGTATGGTATACAGCCAACCCAGGGAACTATCCTTTTTTAGTTAATGTATTAATTATTTACAATGGAATCTGTAAGATAAATCAAAATTTTCATTAATTATGTAAAATTAAAGAATCAGAAATTTGTAAGTTGTTTGAATAGTATTTTCCGAGGTTAGGAAATTTTAACAAAGTGAGATTTTTGCATTGAACACATTACAATGACAGTAAAACCTTAATAATGTTAAATATGTTCAACTTTACTACTAGTCAAATATAAATTTATATTTGCACTCGGCTTGTCTGAAACTATGACCAATACTACTCTTGCAACAACACTGACTTTCGCACCATGGACTTAAAATTAATCAACGTCGACGAAAACAACAGCAAACTAAGAGAGACTACGTGTTTGGGAAAGAAAATCCTAAGGAAGATCAAATTGACAAGTCTCAGATGCAGAATTCACCACTATAATAAAATTAAAATGGTAAATAGTTATTTAAATCTGAAACTTTTCGTGTTGAAAGTTCTTTCTGGTACATCCATAATCTGCGACTTTTACAATTTATAAGACCGCAGACGATGAATATAAAAAACAAAAAGGACTCCACTATATGCAATCACATTCCATTTTCACTCGTCTAGGAAAAGGACAGAAAAAACTTAAATAAATAAATAAAATAAATTTGAATATATGTACAGTCAAAACCTTATACAGAAAACATCACTGTTGGGAGATATTCTATTCACTCTATTTATTTTAATATAATTATTTATCGATTTTAGTAGTATCATGCTCCTTGACATTATAACCGCTTATACAATATTTTATTCTCTTGTGGTTTGTACATAAATGGGCCATTGCATATTTCTCTGTAGGATATGGGTTACGAGGTCGCTGCCAAACATTGTAAAACATCGAAAAGTGCATGTTCGTATGTTTGGAAATCATGTTAAATGCAGTGATCGGAACAGTTGAATGGTTTCCAAGTAGTATCCGAGTTATGATATGAATTTTTGAATATAGGTGTACAAGGACCATTTGATCCGGAAATGCAACTATAAAATAAGAGATAAACTCTGAATTTTGATGGAAAATTCGAAGACATCTGTAAAAATACACCAGATTGATTGAAGCACATTATTATCGACAAAATATAAATTTAAAGTACATAGTAATATTAAAATAGTAATATTGCTGAAATAATATAGTCTAGTAAAATAAAATTACACTACATGTAAATCAAAATGTAAATTCGTACAGGTTGAAACAAATTTTATATCAAAGTTTAGGTGGGTACAAAAGATATTTTCAAGACAGTATCCAAATCATATAAGGGGATCATTATTTAAATAATTAAAAAGGGGTCATTTTTGTAAAAAAATTACTTTTTTAACTGCTGAGGTTATTCAGTTACTAATGAAGGTCTATAGGATTGTTTTCTGCAAAGCTGAAGGGTAAATCTTTCACAGAAGATTTACTAAATTAAATTTGACCCCCTATTTATTTAAATAATTATACATAAAACTTTAAAAACAAATTTGCAAAAAATTATTTTTAGCGTTTTAAATAAGCACTATAAAATATATTATTTTACAAGAGAATTTGCTCTATGTTATCAGTATTAAACAAAAAAAAATTGGTCGAAAAGTATTTAATATTTTTTGAGATATTGAATTTGTTTATTAAATGTTACTCTATTTTCAAATGCAAAAACGCGGTTGTTGCCAAAGAAATATTCACCCGTATTAAATCTTATTATTTTTATTTTTATGTATATTTTCTATAAATGTATTGATAAATTCAAATTTTAATTAAACTTCCCCCTAAAATGGCATTTGAAAATTATTCAAATTTGTTTATAATTTGTTTTTTTAATAACGTCGCAAGGCATAAATATTTTGACATGCCGTTTCGATAATTCGGTTCCTGGGAATTTTTCAATAATTACCAAAATTTTTTCTTCTTTTTTCCTCTTCTTTTTTTTTCTTGGAGTTATATTACTACGGGCCCTTTTAGGGTTAAGTTTCATTAAGAATGTCGAATCTCTAAGTTTTAGATTCTAGACCTAAAAATATTAAGATTGGTCTAAAATCACTTGAATAAAATGTGGCTACTTACTGAGTTACAGGGTGTTTTATTTAAAAATTTAACAATTATTTTTACCAAGTACTTTCAAACTATTTGACGTATCCTTATCATACTTGGCAGAAAGTGTGGGTACTATACAGTCTACTAAATTGTGATAAATAAAAGTTTCTAGCTACTGCCAGAGGCGTACGACAGGGAATAGTTAATGATTGACCCTTCCCAAATTGTACGCCACTGAGGGGATTGCCATTTTAGCAAAATTTTTCGATTCTCTAATACTTTCTATGTAAATAATATACTCTTTACTGGTAACGATTAGGTCATTAGTTTTCGAGATATTGGACGTTAAAAATGAAGCAGCATAGTTATTTTGATTCATTCATTCATTCATTTTAAACTTCCAATATCTCTCAAATTGATGACTTTATCGATACCAATAAAGCTATTTACATACAAAGTATCGGAGAATCGAAAAATTACGTTAAAATAGTAATTCACTCAGTGGCGTAGAATTTGGGAAGGGTCAATAATTCACTATCCCCTGTCGTACGCCTCTGGCACTAGCTAGAAACGTTTATTAATCACAATTTAGTAGGGTGTATAATAGCCACACTTTCTGCCAAGTATGATAAGGATACGTCAAATAGTTTTAAAGTAGTTGGTAAAAATAATTTTTAAATAAAACACCCTGTAACTCAGTAAGTAGCCACATTTTATTTAAGAGATTTTAGTTAAATCTTAATATTTTTAGGTCTAGAATCTACAACTCAGAGATTCGACATTCTTAAATAAAATTTTACATTAAAAGGGCCCGTAGTAATATAACTCCAAGAAAAAAAAGAAGAAGAAAAAACGACAAAAAAATTTTGTTAATTAGTAAAAAATTCCCAGGAACCCAATTATCCAAACGGCATTTCAAAATACTCAATCCCCGCGACGTTATTAAAAAAAACAAATTATAAACAAATTTGAATAGTTTTCAAATGCCATTTTAGGGGGCAGTTTAATTGAAATTTGAATTTATCAATACATTTATCGAAAACATACATAAAAATAAAAATAATGGGATCTTAAGCAGGTGAATATTTCTTTGGCAACATTTGCAATTGAAAATATAGTAACATTTAATAAACAAATTCAATATCTCAAAAAATATTAAATATTTTTCGACCAATTTATTTTTAATTAATACTGGTAACATAGCGCAACTTACACCGTAAAATAAGATATTTTATAGTGCTTATTTAAAACGCTAAAAATATTTTTTTGCAAATTTGTTTTTAAAGATTTATATACAATTATTTAAATAAATAGGGGGTCGAATTTAATTTAGTAAGTCTTATGTGAAAGATTTACCCTTCAACTTTGCAGAAAAAAATCTCATAGACCTTCATTAATAAGTGAATTACCTCAGCAGTTAAAAAAGTATATTTTTTGCAAAAATGACCCCTTTTTAATTATTTAAACAATGATCCCCTTGTATGATTTGGATACTTTCTTGAAAATATCTTTTGTACCCACTTAAAATTTGATATAAAATTTGTTTTAACCTGTACGAATTTACATTTTGACTTTTTTTTATTTTATTAGGCTAATATAGAAATTACTGCAGCAGCTCATATCATAATGTGATATATTGTAAGAATACCTATGTCTTACTGTTTTCAATTTCCACATAATCTAGTTAATATGTATTTTTGAAACATCAGCTTCATCGGCGGAAATTTTAGTCTGAAATTTGTATACCAAAAAATAGTTAGGTCTTCCTTTCGGTACCTATGTGATTCTATTTTTCACTAATGAGCACTTTTTACAACCTGATGCCCTTCTACTATCTACTTTCCATTCTGTCATCATCATCATTCTCTTTGACTTATCCCTATGCGGGGTCGGCTTTCCTAATAATTACATTTTTCCATAAGTTTCTATCTTGGGTCATATCAATATCAAACGCCGTTACCGAAATTTTCTGCCTAAGCGTCTCCTTCCAGGTCTTCTTTGGTCCTCCCCTCCTACTCCTTTCAGGTACCCACAAATCAGCAGTTCTTTGTATTGGGTGATTAACGTCTCGACGTTGAACATGACCAAACCATCTTAACCGATGTTCCCTCATTTTGGCATCAATTGGTGCCAAACTAGACTTCCCCTAATATACTCATTCTTAATTTTATCCTTTTTTGATACTCCACTCATCCATCTAAGTATTCTCATTTCCACCACATGCACTCGTTGTTCTTTTTTTTTAACTGCCCAACATTCAGTTGCGTTCATCATAGCTGGTCTTATGGCTGTTTTATAATAGCAAGCTAGGGAGAGGAAACATCCCTCCAAATGCTCTCCACATTTCACCAGAAATATTATCTGGTCCAACTGCTTTTACTTTCTTTATTTTTTGTATATGTTATAGTGTTCTTCAAGAATATCGATGTAATAATATTGTTGCTAAAGAGATAAGTGTCATTGCATACCGGGTGTAACAATGATAGTGTGTTTTTTCCTCAAAGTTTGGAACACCCTGTGAAATATTCTAGCGCATATAAAATATTGAAATTAAAACTCAACTGTAGCCTTAGGCTTTCTTATCATTTTGCTTTTTGATTCATTTGCTTATGTTGGATAATAAAAAAGTTAGGTACTTTAACAACTAGCAATGTTCTTTACCAATACAGGGTGTTTCTAAATAAGTGCGACAAACTTTAAGAGGTAATTCTGCATGTAAAAATAATGACCGTTTGCTTTATAAACATATTTCCGCAAATGCTGCGTTTCCAAGATAAGGGATGTTGAATTTTTTCTTACAAACTAACGATTTATTTATTGCTCTAGAACCGGTTGAGATATATATGCAAATGAAATTTAGTAGGTTTTAAGAGGTAGTTATTGCGCTTTTTTTGACATACACTTAAGAATTTTATATTCACCATTGGCGTGCATACGGGTCATATTACCCGTATGCACGCCAATGGTGAATATTTCTTTCTTTCTTTCTCCCCTTCCTTATACCCTTTCAGGTGTCGGATTTGGGTTTAATTTAGCTACATATTCACCCATCTCTTCCATTCTTTTCGGTCCTGTGCTATTAGTTTCATTTCTTCTAGCGTTTTCTGTTTGATTTTTCCTGCTTCTACTATTTGCTGTATCCATTTTTTCTTCGGCCTGCCTTTTTTCTTTTTTGTAATATTCCTTGTTTCGTGAATTTTCCTTGCTAGTCTACTAGGTTTCATTCTCATCAGATGTCCATACCAGTTTAATTGCCTCTTTATTATTTTATTCATTATTGGTTCCTGTTTAGTTCTCCCTCTTATTGTCTCATTTCTTATTCTATCCCATTTGGTCTTTCCGGCTATAGCACGTAAATGTCTCATCTCAATTGCATTTATCCTACTATTATGCTTTTTCTGTAAAGTCCAATTTTCGCTTGTATACAGTATCGTCGGTATCACAATCGTATTATATATTTTAATTTTTGTTTCGTGGGACAATTCTTTTTTCCTCAGAATTGGCGCTAGTGCGTAGTACAGTTTATTTGATTTTTTAGTTCTGTTTGTTATTTCGAGGTCTATTTTCCCATCATTGGTAATAATACTTCCAAGATAATCATATGCTGTAACTATTTCCAGTTGAGTATTTTTGCATTTTATAATTACTTCATTTTCTTCCTTTTCGCCGATGACCATTATTTTACTTTTCTCGATGTTTATTTCCATTTTTAATTTCTCTATTTCTTCTGTCCATATATTTATGAGTTTTTGCATTTTTGTCACGGAATCTGCTATAAGGACTATGTCATCCGCATACAATAGGGCTTCTATTTTTATTGGCTGTAATCTTTGGTATCCTATTGTTGTCTGTATTTGGTTCGTTCTTTTTCCAGTATTTCTAGTCAATTCATTCATGACTATTATGAATAGTAGCGGACTAAGACTGTCTCCTTGCTTGATACCTCTTTCCCAATTGAATTCTTCAGATCTTTCTCCTGCTATCTGTACACGTCCTTTTACTACTCCGTATATATTTTCAATTATTTTTATCAGTGTACTTGGTACTTTCATGTTCTGCAAGCATTTCCATATAATTTGTCTTTCTATAGAGTCGAATGCTGCCCTTAGATCTATGAATGCTAGAATGAGCTTTCCCCCCGAGTCAATACTTTTTTCTATTATATTTCTAATGATGTAAATGTTATCATTTGTCTGTCTTTCTGGTCTAAACGCTGCTTGTTCTTCTCCCAGTTCTTTTTCTACCTCTTGTCTTAGCCTCTTCTCTACTATTTTCGTGTATATTTTAAAACATACCGATGATAAACATATTGCTCTATAATTTTCGCAGTTGACGTGTTCTCCCTTTTTGTATACCAATGGTGAATATAAAATTCTTAATTGTATGTTAGAAAATGCGCAATAACTACCTCTTAAAACCTTACAAATTTCATTTGTATATCTCAACCGGTTTTAGAGCAATAAATAAATCGTCAGTTTGTAAGAAAAAAATCAACATCCCGTATCTCGGAAACGAAGCATTTGCGGGCATATGTTTATAAAGCAAAAGGTCATTATTTTTCATGCAGAATTACCCCTTAAAGTTTGTCGCACTTATTTAGAAACACCCTGTATTGATGAAGAACGTTGCTAGTTGTTACAAGTACCTAACTTTTTTATTATCCAACATAAGCGAATGAATCAAAAGGCAGAGTGTTAAGAAAGTCTAAGGTTACAGTTGAGTTTTAATTTCAATATTTTATATACGCTAGAATATTCCACAGGGTGTTCCAAACTTTGAGGAAAAAACACACTATCATTATTACACCCGGTATTCAATGACACTTATCTGTTTAGCAACAACTTTATTACATCGATATTCTTGAAGAACAAAGCTATAACATATTGAAAAAATCACTAAAATCGGACAACAGGTTTAGGAAATACGAGACATCAAATATCTCCCATTTTTAAGGTGGTGCGGAAATTTTAATGCTTAGTGTAATTTCTAAATAAAAAATAAAAAATAATTAATAAAAGCTAGGTTAGTAATAAACTAAACCAAATGAAAAACATAAATACAGACACGCGAAGACTAATCTTCATACGTTAATAGAAAAAAATAATGATACTTACCAAGGGAAGCTATGTGTAATGAGGTATTTCCTTTTTTCGTCGCCGCATCTGGAATAGCACCCCGTTTTAATAGTTCTCTAGCTATTTCTATGTGACCATCCTTCGACGCCAAATGAAGGGCGTTTAAACCATTCTATAACAAAAAAAAACATTTAAGGATTGTAACATACCAACATAATAATATAGGGTGGAAACAACTTATGCAATACAATTATTTCTGTCCTTGTTTTATAAAAAGGTATAAAAAACGCCGAGACCCGTCGATTTTTAATATCTACATGTGCGCTTTTTAAACATAAAATGTACAGGGAATTCACGCAAGCCTAACATAGTTCATAAGATTTATTTTTAATGGAACACCCTGTATATTTTTATAGTTTTAAAAGCTGCTTAGTATTAACCTGATCTTAACGAATTATATCATGTAGCGTAGCGTATATTATGAATATTACAGGGTGAAATTTTGAAATTATACACTGTGAAAACCTCTTATGGAATAATATTCTTTGTGTCCTTATTTTAGAAAATTAGAAAAAAACGCTGGTACACGTCAACTTTTAAATTTAAATATGTATTTTTTTAACGTAGGTACCAAGTGGCTTCAAAAGCATATGGCACCTATTTACTAGACCTTTACAAGTTGTACGAGTACAAGGTTCCAGAATTCTAGAATGGGTATCATGAATAACACAGGTTTACAAAAAAAACTAAATTTCGGACTATTTGACGAAACCATATGACAAGGTGGTTTTGGGGTCGCTGATCACGAATCCGGGGTCCGCTGACCTCTATCACGTCAGGTAAAGGTCGTTTCAAGGTCAAATCAAGATAAATCGACAGTCGCTCTGAAAAAGTATATTAGGGAGTTTTTAAGGTCGCTGATGACGAATCCGGGGTCCGCTGATCTCTATCACGTCTAGTTCAAGGTCATTTCAAGGTCAAATCAAGATATATTGACACAATCGCTCTGAAAATGTATATTAGGGAGTTTTTGGGGTCGCTGATCACAAAACTGCAATCCGTTGAGCTCTACCACGTTATTTCAAGGTCATATCAGGACAAGTCCACAAAACTGATTTGACCGTGAAATGACCTTTACCTGACGTGGTTGAGCTCAACGGACCCCAGTTCTGTGATCAGCGACCCCAAAAATCTCGTAACATACTTTTTCAGAGCGATTGTGTCGATTTATCTTGATTTGACATCGAAATGACCTTGCTCTAGACGTGAGAGAGGTCAGCGGGCCCCGGATTCGTTATCAGCGACCCCAAAAACCCCCTAATATACTTTTTCAGAGCGACTGCCGATTTATCTAGATTTGACCTTGAAATGACCTTTACCTGACGTGATAGAGGTCAGCGGATCCCGGATTCGTGATCAGCGACCCCAAAAACCCCTTAGTCATATGGTTTCGTCAAATAGTCCAAAATTTTTTTTTTTTTTTTTTTGTAAACCTGCGTAATTGACTTTTATTTTAGACAGCTAGATTTGTGCGTTAGTAACTCATACATTTTATGATATATGTAATAATTTCCATTTTTTAAGAATTTAAATCAAAATATAAAAATTAACAAATAAAAAAACCAATTTAAAAGAGAAATACGCTATACAAGTACATAATATGTAATATGTCAATGTCATAATTCTAGTTCAACGAAAAAGTCTCAACAGACGCACATAGTTGATGACGATGGTGATGATTATACAATGCTTTGAACCGCCTTCTAAAAGATATAACCGCTGTTTTAGATAGAAACATGTATTGTAATTTAATGGTATAATATATGTATTCACACTCTGTATTCAAATTAATCTCATATTAGAAGGATACCGCAAATTAGAATTAAAATACCTATCAAGTGAAGCGTAACATAATAATTATAAAACCTCGTTTATACATACATTAGGGTTAAAAAGTCGGTTAAGTTCAATGCTATGGTCAGCTAGGCTATAGTTTAGAGAGTATTATAACAAGAAATGGAAATGACTTAATAAGAATAGAAATAGAAATATCTTTTAATCTTTACTTTACAATAGTTTTTCTTTTGTTTGCTGTTTCCTCAATTGAAATTGGCAATAATTAATGGTTTACTATAAAGAGGCCGAAATCATTAGACCGAAAGCAGTAGACCGAAAAGCACTTTACCGAAACCTCACTAGACCGAACAGTAGGAGACCGAAAAGCATTAAGTACATAATACAGGGTGCTCAAACAGGATTGTAATCTGAGCAAGGATAATAACATCAACCTCCTTTCACCCTTTATCTAGGCTTAGGACTGGCAGCACAAAGTACTGGCGAGTATAGAGGTTGTTTTTTTTGCTTTGTCTTTTGTTTATTTTTTTGTTTTTATTTGTTTTTGGTTTATTAATTTATTGATTATGTACAATACTAAAAACTAAATACTAAAAATTAAAGTTATATGCAATCCCCCTTAAGTGATTCAGTATGATACCATGAACATCAAAGTTACCGACGAAGCGTTTTAATCTGTCAGCAGACTCTCTGTATTTTTTCTGGCTTGTGGGTGGTTGTTCGCCAGCTAAATATTGTTCTATTCTTAGTTCGTTCAAACTCTGTTCTCTCTGCAGAGCTTCAAAAAATTTAAAAATACGTACTTGGATGATTTGCACAAATTTGTTTCTGAAAACCTCTATGCCATCCTTCCACGGAGTTATTCAGAGCAATCTTTTTTAATTTATGTCCCATTTCGGTCTAATGCTGTTCGGTCTAGAAAGGTTTCGGTAAAGTGTTTTTCGGTCCAATGAGTTCGGTCCACTGCTTTCGGTCTAATTGTTGTGTACCATAATTAATGACCTAACTAACCTAAACTGAGAGTCTTGTTTACGCTGACGACCTTGATATCGCCGTAAAAGGGCACTTTCTATCTCACACAAGTAGAGTCGACACTGGAATAGGCTTTAAACATGATGTCAACTTGCTACAAACAAACCTCATTAAAACCAAATCCTACTAAGACCCAGGTATGTACATTCCATCTCAACAACCTAACAACCATCTGGCGCATGTAAAACTAAATGTATCTTGGGAGGGACAACACTTGGAACATACTGATAGGCCCAAATATCTTGAAGTCATACTAGACCGGTCACTAACATATAAATTTTACTGTCAGAGTACAAGACAAAAGGTTACTACGAGAACCAACTTTCTCCGGAAACTCGTAGGGAGCAAGTAGGGTGCAAATCCACAGGTTCTAAAGTCAACAGCTGAGGCTTATGAGTCTCAGCAGGAGAATATGTTTGTCCTGTCTGGGGTAGATCTAGACACGCCCAACAAGTCACCTCGGCATTAATTGATATGTAGAATCCCTACCGGCTGTATTAAATCTACCCCTCTATCCCTACTGTACCGGGCAACTAGATTCGTATTATATCACTAGACGACCAAGGATGCGCCTCGCAATATGTGGAAGAAGTTCAGGCAAACATTCGATGAACGGCATGATGAACGGTAACAATTATAAGGGTTTGACGAACCGCCAGGAACCAGCCGGCTTAACCCATTAACGCCGAGAAAAAAAATTGTTTTCGACAAAATTTATTGAAAAACATTAAATGTAACAGTATTCTGTACAAAACGTAAGAAGAAAATTGTTTGTAAACGAAATAAAAATTGAGAAAAAAACTGTTCCCATATGGGACCACTAGGCGCCAACCCGATAGATGTTCGTTAAGAGTTACTTGGTATGAAAATTGCGAAAACAGTCAATACAAAGGACCATATCATATTTGCAGCACATTGTTCTCCGTCGGCTTAAAAATCCAATCCGTGCGCATCTTCTTCTTTTGTTTTCTGCTACAGAAACCACAAAATGATTTAATACCTCGTACCGAATATCTCCAATTCGAGAGTCCCTTTTTGCAATTGCGGACACTCTTCCTAGTGCTTTCGGTATGATTTTATATCTTATTAGATACATTTGGATAATAGCCCGTATGTAAATTCCAATTGGCTAATGTTACGACCAGATTTTCTGTTCAACTTCCATGCATTTTTAATTTTCGCGTCCACTAGGTATGTAAAAATAGGCCAATAACATATTCTTGAAACGGATTCCAATTCGATAGCAAGATACATCGCTATCCATCACATCAGTGTCACCCATATTATTAGTGTATTGCGAAACAATATTTTTGGCCTCGGAACAATAATGTTTTTTTTTCTCCTGTCTTAAAAACCCTTTAACAGGTCTAGTTGGTGTAATCAAAAAAGTTCTGAGGGCTTGAACCAGCATCCTTTGAGTAATCAGCCTCTGGAAAATCATACACTGTAGCAACCAAATTCCTTTGTTCGCAAAAATCTGCATTTTGCTGCCGCGTGAACATAATTAGACCTTCATCAGTTGGAGTTGGCTCAGATGGAATTACTCTGCTAGTACGGGGTTGATCTATAAGTGGTTTCTTCTACGATTGTGTCTTCAGCAGTGCCTTCGATTCTAGTATCATTCGAAAATATAATTTCCGCGCCTGAAGATAGCTTTCAAAGAAATTCCTCTAAAAATAAGAAAAGTAAAAAAATAATAGTGAAAACGACATATACAGCAAATCACTTGGCGGTTCCATTTGGGAACACACATCTTTTTGGCCTAATTACGAAAAAACTGTAAGACGAAATATTATGAAAACCTGTATAAGTTATTTATTGAAGTTTGTAGAAAATCTTTCGAAAACAAAAACGAGGACCCTAGTTCAAAAAGTAATAAATAAAACATTTACACGAAACGAATGTCCAGAAAGAATACGGTAAATAGACTCCGATGCGTACGCAATTTGTTGGCTCCATATGGTACCCGTAGGCGTTAACGGGTTAAATCAAGGAAAAGGTGTATGAGAAACGTGAGCTGAGCGTCGAACCACCGAACTGTTCTCCCTACACCCAGAACCACCTTGTTGGAGAACTGTATTCTCCACCCAAATAAATTCTATTTCATAAATAATATTCATACCACGACGCCTCTGAAAAAGTCATAAGAATTTTATTACGCAGTGACTGAAGAAATCTTCCAAGAATGTTAATCTCCGCCTTCTTTTACCCAAAGCACCCCAACGGAAAAATTTGTTAACGGGATGCAAGATGCAAGGGCAAACAGCAGTCAACTATCAACATTCCTTAAGAACGCACGCAAAAACATTTTTTTTTCTTTTTCATTACGCTTGTTCGAAGAGTATTCTTCACGTGGCAATTTTGCATAAAGCCGATAGAGTGTAAATAATATGTGTTGCGGCGGGCTTTCACGGTAAATAGTTGTTAACTCAAATGTTCACATATAAAATTCGATTTCTTGCCCTTTTCAACTTCATTACAGTCATAGCAAAATAGAAAGTGTTTTATTTACATAACCAATTCAACAGGCCAGAATTACAGCCTCTTACGGTTCATTAAAAGTTCTCCACTTAGCTATCGAAGGCTTAGCGGCACATTGAACTTACTGAAAGTACAAAACGCTGGAAAGAGACATTGGAACTACTCCAAACTCTCCATGGAGGAATGTTGAACACCGGCGTCCCTCCACACCTAATGAAATGAACCTGGACTGAAGAACCTGGCGGAGACTCAACCGCATACGCACCGGCGTTATCTCTGTAAAACAGAACCTTATTAAATGGGGTATAAAAACAGATAACGACTAACGACGCACTTTGTGAATACAGAATGTGGAGCACCTGGAGCATGCAGACTTTGTCCATCAAAGTGCACCCTCGATGTTTTGTGGCTCGCAAATAAAAAGTTTTGTAGTCGTAGCCCGATATGGCAGAAAAACTGTAGTCGGATTCAGACTCGAAAAAGTAAAATAAAGAAGTGTTACAATTCGGACCATTTATTTAACACCTTGTCTGCGTTTAGAGATATTTAGAAACTTACATTGAGTGCGTTATGAGTTTATGAGGCATATAAATATTGTCCCGTAGTGAACCTTTGCCACAGTGAGTTACGACACAGTCGACGCAGCCAAACGTTAGTGTAATACGAGGTCTATTTGTCTCGTAACGCAGCCAAAGTGTTAAGATAATATAAATCTGGCGTTTCCAAATTTTGGTCCACTTTGTATAAAACAATTTAATAAGTAATTTTACATAACACACAAACATTTAAATTTGAAAAGAACTTTCTATACGTGCGCGTTATTATACAAAGTGCATGTGAGGTCCTCATAAAAAATAAATGTTATATACTTAATTTACCCATTCCTATAAGCGCATGTAAACCCATTATTAGAATCCCATAAATGACTTGAGACTTGAGTAGTACAAAATGTTCATTGAACCCGAACCACTGAAACATTCATCATACGGTCGATATTATGTACATCTAATGCAGCTGGTGCTTTTCCTTCGTCAATGACATCTGTTGCTTATGCGGCATTAAAACGAAAGAACAATTGGGATAACTGTACTTAGAGATTATTAGATTACGCACAGTACAAATTAAATTACAATAAAGTTACTATAAACAGTTATAGTCGAAGCAATAAAGCACGGAACCTCCGAAAAAAAAAGGACAAGACGGATCTTAATAATTATTTTGCATTCGATTCGTGAATGCACCAGGAAACTTTGTGAACCGGAGCCATGATATAATATTGAAAAACTGCATACAGAAAATGCATTCTTAAAGTCCATCTCAAACAGACAATAAAAAAAATTCAGAACTCGTCAATTATCGGCAGAAATGAGTTCAATTTTGTTACTCGGGGGTTTTTAGGGTCGCTGAAAACGAATATGACCGTCGTCAGCGACCCAAAAACCCCTCGAGTAATGATTTTTGGCTAATTGTTTAATGAATTTGCCGAAAACTCCATAAGAAGTAGGTACCCTGGGCATCAGGTATTCCGGAGATCGCTTCCAATGTCATATTCGTCGTTAGCGACCCCAAAAATCCCCAAGTAATTATTTTTGACTAATTTTTAATAAATTTTTTGCCGAAAACTCCACAAGAGAGCTAAACAGTAGGTACCCTGGGCACTAAGTACTCCGAAAATCACTTCCGATGTCATATTCGTCGTTAGCGGCCCCAAAACCCCCGAGTATTGATTTTTGACTAATTCTTTAATGCATTTTAATGACCAGGTAAACAGTAGGTACCCTCAGAGCCGTGCGGTACATCTTTTCAATATGATGCAAGTCTTCAAAATGCCGCCCCTTAAATATTATTGAAACTTAACTTTTATTTTTAGTAAGGGGGTAGACGCAAAATCTTTTTTGCGCCTAAGGCGATCTAAGGGAATCCAATGATATTTAAATGCATTCATTTTTTTCGAATCCTGAGAAAAATAATTATTATTTTTTAAAAAATTTAAATGCAGAATAAAAGAAAACATTACTACCGAGGGCCGAAAGTCCCTTAGAATAAATAAAAAGGTTTTTTTATGAAATATTTGAAATTAAAAATCACACTAAATTTCTTTTTTTCACCTCTGTAGCTATCGGCCCTCGGTATTGATGTAATCTTTCATTCTGCGTTTAAATTTTGCAAAAATAGTTATTAGTTTTCTCAGGATTCGAAAAAAATGAATCAATTTAAATAGCATTAGACCAAGATTTTACACCTACCCCCTTAAATGAAACTACACAAAATGAACGAAAACTTTTATGTTAAAAACAAAACATACTTTAAATTAAATGAAATACATAGTATGTACCCTTCTGACTTTAATTTTGACAAACTGGTCAATCAGATTGGTGTAGTCTAGTGGTCATAGACAGGTAAGATAGGTGTAGTGTAGCAGCTAGTGAGAACTCTATTGAAATAAGTGCTAAATTGTTTGGTTTTGTTTGTCTTATAGAGCTTCGCAAATAGTTTTTAATAAATTTTTAATTTTGAAAAATTTCTTACGTCCCTAACTACCCAGACAGGGAGTGTTAATAAAATTCTTAATGATACAACTACATTCGGGTATAAAGAAATTAGGTCATTTTAGAAGATACAGTTCAAAACCTCTAAAGGTACCATTTGGGATATATCACGCAATTCTTCTAGAAGATTGTTTGTCTCTATATCAGATTCCTTTTCCTTGTCTATTGAAAGTATTGAATGAAGATTCATACTATATTTTTCTAGTGTTTTATCATCAATTTCCCTCGATTTGAAAATATATAAAAATTTAAAATCTTTATTGTGAGTTTCTAGAAGCGAAAATCGATCAATCAAAGAATTAACGGCAATGTCTAAAATATAGATGAACAAAAGAGTTCGTCCACAGATTTTTCGTAATCAAATAAACGCTTTGTTCTCCTGGCTCGAATTTCATTTTCACCTGGAAATTCGGAACTTATAGATACATATTAAGATTTTCTCCAATTTCTTAAAAATTTTATTTGGTCATTAGCCATATTGTCTGTAACTTTTCATTTTTTCCATAGTTTCTGACAACATTTTTACGCAATCTGAAATTTTTTTTTTATTTTACTGATTATGCCGCCCCCCTCGTGATGCCGCCTGATACGACTGCCTCGCCGCATCATAGCACGGCACGGCCCTGGGTACCCTTGGCAACAGGTACTCCGGAGATCACTTTTGACGTCATATTCGTTTTCAGCGACCCCATAAACCCCCGAGTAACAAAATTGAACTCATTTCCGCCGATAATTGACGAGTTCTGAATTTTTTTTATTGCCTGTTTGAGATGCACTTTAAGAATGCATTTTTTGTATGCAGTTTTTTAATATTACATCATGGCTCGGGGTCATAAAGTTTTCTGGTGCATTCACGAATCGAATGCAAAAAGAATTATTAAGATCCGTCTTGTCGTTTTTTTTTCGGAGGTAAGGCCGATTTTAGTGCTTTATTGCTTCGTCTATTATGAAAGGTTTAAAAACTTGTTATAAACGTCAAATCTTTATTATTTATTATTATATTTATACTTAAATAATTATTATGATTATTTTTTGATGATTTTAACTTCCAATATGAAAGGTCGGGAGTTCGAATCCTACCAGGGGCAGAAATTTTTCGTTTATTATAAATTAATAAATGAAAAATAGTTTCTGTCCTTGTGGGATCGGTACTCACCGGAGGGACCGCAGACGTTCGGAAACAATTAGCGTCTCTTTGCAAAGACAATGACGTCAACTTTGCAAAGTAACAAGACACTTACTCAACACACGCACTACACATTACTCCCCTGACTTAGTGATAAGTTTGTTGTTGTTTGTTTGGGTTTATATGACTGCGGACACTAAATCCATTCGCCAATTTTACTATTTTTTATTTTATTAGTCATTTTTTCGTATCTTATCCTAAAACTAATACTAATATAATAAACAATTCTACTAATAAATAATTATTTTTGTATTTTTTTTTAATAATTTTTTATATATATATATATATATATATATATATATATATATATATATATATATATTTTTATTAATTTTTTTCCAAATGATGTTCTCAGAGTTCCACAGCAAAAACTGCAACATTCTTCTTTAGCCCTCTACTTCATTCGAAAGCTATTTTACTATGGACTGTCCAAGTTCGTCATTCATTTTTATCTACATATTTTTTTTATATTTTTTTAATTATTATATTTTTTTTTCTATTTTTTTTATATATCTTTTTTATATTTTTTCTTTCTTTTTTTTTTATTATTTTTTTTTTATTTTTTTTTTTTATTTTTTTTTTATTTTTATTTTATTATTTTTTTTTATATTTCTTTTCTTTTTTTTTTTTTTTCTTTTCTTTTCTTTTCTTTTTCTTTTAACATATAACAATTTACAAGAAATACTTACTCTATATTTTACAATTACAATTTAATATAAGAGGGCGAAACACATTTCTAAGAACTGGTGTTTGGATCTTTGATTCTATTCAAAAAATTTTTCTCAACCCGAAATGGTGGATGTGTGAATTGTTCGTAAGGGGATTTTTCCACATTCTCTATTTCATCTGTTTGATTTCGTACGAGTGGTCGTCAAACCATTAACCTTGGATCTTTTGATCACTGAGTGTGTTTCAAGGATCTACATCTAATGTTTTTAAACATACAATTTAAGCTTAATATCTAAAATATGTTTATACAATAGTCGGTATACCAACTCATTATTTTCTAATGTTAATAAATAATTTAAATTAATGGGATGGTGGACATCAGTCAAAGAATACAGTGAATTTAAAAACATATTAACTTTATTAGAGATAAGAGAACAGGTCAAAATTTTGTGTTGTAGATTGCCCAACTGTCCACAAATACATTGTGGACTATCAGCTATATTAATTTTAAATAAATATGATGGAGTAAGACAGTGGTCAAATCTCATTCTGCATATGGTTCTTATCATATCTTTTGTCGACTCCATTTTAGAAAACCAAGGTTTATCCGTTATATAGTTTCTGATTGATCTGTAGTGGTTTCCTGTATTTACGTTTTCATCAATATACCTTTCTTTCCATTCTTTCTTAATCTCTTTGAATAAATTTGATTCAATATCTTTTGGCGTACAAAGATAATGGGTTAATACTCCTTGTGTCACCGCGTTTTTAGCCAATTCATCTACCATTTCATTTCCAGTTATTCCACAGTGGCTTTTAACCCATGCCAACTTAACAGACTTTCCTTGTTGCTGAAGTTCTTTAATTTTATTTATGATATATAATTCAATGTAGTTCACTTTTGATTTAGGATTTATAGCACTAATTTTACTAAGAGAACTTTTACTGTCACTAAAAATTATAAACTTTGAATGATTTATATTAGATAAATATTTTAGTGCTTCCATTATCGCTATTAATTCAGCTGTGTATATACTCATAATAGAATTTAGTTTAAACATTTTACTAATTTTATTACTGCTATCCCAATAGGCACATCCCACACCTTCAATATTTTTTGATGCATCTGTATATAGCATACAATAATCTTTGAACATTTGTGAACTGTCGGAGATAAACACTAATTTTCTTAAAGATATAGGCAACTTGCTATAGTCCCTTAAAAAGTATACCTGAACTTGTTCCATACTATTAAAGTCAATATTATAATTTGGGTTTATGTCATATTTATAAAGTTGTTTATCATATATTGTCATTTTTGAATATAAATCTACCATATTTAGAGTTTTCTTTTTTATCCAATATTTTTCTGTCAAGTCTGCTAAAAACAGTTGATGTATTTTGGAAATTAAACTTGCCTTTTTTTCATACAATCTAACTAAAAGGTTGATGCCAAGTTTTTTTCGTCTTATATCCATCGGCATTTCACAGCATTCAACTTGTAGATTATTTATCGGTGTACTTCTTAGGGCTCCTATACACAATCTAAGGGATTTATTAATGATTTTGTCTATTTTATTTAAATGACACTGTGATGCGTCACTGTATAATATTGATCCGTAGTCGAATATAGCTCTTATATTATTTTTAAATAACAACAAAGAAATATTTGGATCTGCTCCCCAACGTAAGTGTGATACGAATCGAAGAAGGTTTATTCCTTTTTCTGTTTTTTTAACTATATGGTCTATATGTTCTTTCCAGAGAAGCTGTCTATCCAGAGTAATACCCAAATATTTAACATAACTTTGTACAGGATAGGATATATTGTTTATTAAGATGTGATTGGGTATTTCTTTTCGTTTTCTTGTAAAAATACATAATTTGGTTTTGGAATCAGATATATTTAGTCCATGTAATTCACTCCATATTTTAATATGTTTGTCTCCTTCTTCAATGGATTTGACTGCATTTTCTATTTTAATGTTTTCTTGATAAATAACTATATCATCTGCAAATTGTAAAATTTTTGTTGAGTTTAAATTTTTTTCTATATCAGAAGTGTAAATTAAATATAACAAAGGGCTTAATATTCCTCCTTGAGGTAAACCACCCATCGCTAGTCTTGGACCAAATGTGTTATTATTTACCGATATATAAATTTTTCTACAGTCATACAATTTTATTATTTTTTGACAGAAGCATTCTGGCAGACCTATTTGTATTATTTTGTTATATAGTATATTTAAATTAACGTTGTCGTATGCTGCTTCAACATCTAATAAAAGAGCGATTACTGAAGAATTTTTCGTAAACGCTAAATTTATATCTGTTACCAAATGACTCACAGCTTCCACAGTAGAATGATTTTTTCGAAATCCAAATTGTGTTTGTGATAATTTATTGTTTTTTTCTAGCCAACTTTCGAGCCTAAGTTTTATCATTCTTTCCAGTGTTTTTGTTATGCAGGAGCTCAATGAAATACCTCTATAAGATTCTGCTGAATCAGGATTCCGATTTGTTTTGAGAATAGGAATCACCCGGTACTCTCTCCAGTTATCTGGAATATCTTCTGATAACCATATTTGATTAAAAAAATTTAATAGTGTTTCTTTCCCTTTTTGATGTAAATTGGCCAACATAATATAATGTACATTATCTATACCTGGAGAAGTATTTTTCTTATTCTTAAGGTTATTTCTAATTCACAGAAACTAAATGGAATTGAAAGTGGATGCATAGAGTTTTTTCTTTCCATTACATTAATTTTTGAAAATATATTATCTGGACATAATTTTCTTAAAAACTCCTCAACCCATTCTCCTTCAGTCACTGGATTTACTTGTGGTTTAAAAATGTTTTGTAATCGTTTGGCTTAATTCCACATATCTTTAATTGGTGTATTTTTGTTTAAAGTTTTACAAAAATTTCTCCATGCATTACGCTTACTCTCTAATACAACTTTTTTGGTTTTCGATACACATTTATTATAATTTATATAATTTTGTATATTAGACTGTAGTTTAAACTTGCGTAAAGCTAGTTTTTGTTCTTCTATTACCTTTTTACAATTGTCATTCCACCAAGTTTTTCTAAATCGTGGATTAGTCCCTGTTCTCTTCTCCGGTATACATATCTTACAATATTCGTTTAATTTATTTAAAAATTGTTGGTAATTTAAATTATTATCTATTTCCATGAAATTATCAGTGATAGAAGAGAAAAGAGACCAATCCGCTTTATTTATGTTCCATTGAAATTTTGTATTTACACATTCCGCTTTATTAACATTAATATTTGACTTAATAATAATAGCAAAATGATTTGATCCTAATGTCTCGTCCACAACATCCCAATCGAAAAAATGACTAATATTTGCTGAGCATATTGTAAGATCTATTGCAGATTTATTATTGCTATTCGGTCTACGCATCAAAGTTTCTTTACCATTATTTAAAATTACAAGATTACAGTCCTCAATAGCTTCTAACAGATTTTTTCCTATAGTATCTACAGTACTACAACCCCAAACATAATTGTGGCTATTAAAATCACCACCAATTATAAAAGGCTTCTCTAGACTATTAAAAAACTTTTTCCATTCATTTAGAGTGATTTTAAGATTTGGTTTTACGTATATTGAATAAATGTTTAACTTTTTTCCGGATTGAATTTTAATTGATATGCTATTGCACATTATATCATTAATTTGGTGAAAAGTAGGACTGTTGTAAAATTTTATTAATTTTTTCAAAAGGATGGCTACTCCACCATATCCATCATCTCTATCATTCCTAAAGACATTATAACCAGTAAAGTTAATAAAATTACTTTTTTTTAACCAAGTTTCTGATATTAATCCTATATCTATTTTATTGTCATACAAGAATTTTTCTAAATAACCCTTATTTGTTTTAATTGATCTCGCATTCCATTGAAGAAATGAAACGTTAGCCATCACGAGGTAATAATAATTGTGAAATATTGTTTTTTAATAATTCCAACGTTTTTTGATCTAAATTGTGATTAATTTGATTTAATGTTGCTGAAATAAAGTTTACTATTATTTCTCCTATATTATTTTGATTATCGTTTTGTGTTTGTGTTGTGTTAGAATAAATGGGATTATTAAAATTATAACAAGGCTGACTTTGTATTCTTGGTGTTTGCAAAATTTTTCTGCGTGCTTCCATTGTTTCTTTATCTACACTACTAGAATCAATACTACTTGATCTTTTTCGTTTAGATATTGTATATTTATTTGAAGTATTTTCTTGGTCTTTACTTACTGTTGAATAACATTTTTTATATTTATTATTAGCTTCATAATATGTTATATTTTCATTATTCATAATTTTTTTAATATATTCCTGTTTTTGTCTTTCTGTACAATCTGCTCCCTTGTCAGTAGCGCTGTGTTTTCCTTTGCACAATACACAAAGTAAATTATTCGGATTGGAACAATTAGATTTGTTGTGTTCTTCGCCACATCTTTCACACCTATCTTTTCCTCTACATTGGGCACTTATATGCCCAAATCTCAAACACTTTAAACATTGGATTATTCTGGGTGTATAATTTTCCACCTCGTATATCATTTTTTCTATTATTACATTTTTTGGTATAGACTGACCTTTAAAAGTGACAATTACGGTTCCTGTTTTTACATAATTAGTATTACCATTATCTTGAATCACTTTCCGCATAATTCTTTTTACACGTAATACTTCGAATTTAATTCCAAATCTAGGTTTAATTAATGATACTAAATCATTATCTTCTATCTCTTTATCTACCAATTTTATAACACCTTTCTTTTGAGTAAAAAACGTTGGAATATATGCCTCATACTCTTTGCTTTTAAGAATTTGAGAATCAATTAATTTATTAGCACTAGCAAAATTATTTAGTTCTACCTTGATTTTATTTCTACCAACTACTGTAATTTGTGTGATATTATTTTCAATTTCAGGTACTGCACTTAAAATCAAACGGGCCGTGCCGATCCTGTGTAATCGACCAATGTTACCGTTTTTATTTTATATGTGTACTATATAAGGTGCATTATCTCCAAATTGATATCTATGTTTTAATCTTAAATTTATTACTTTATTTAAATTTTGCTTACCTGACTTATCTGTTTGATTTAAATTTGTCAAAGTTTCATCGTTATTGCAACTAAATTTGTTACTTACCTCAATAGTACTACTTGTTTGGTTTTGTTTGTTTGTTACCTTATTATTTACTCTATTGTTATTTTTATTTAATTCCTCATATTCCATCATCCCATCTCCTTCCATTTCTACATAAAATTTACCTTTATCTGGAGGTTCGGGTGGTATACCTTCCATATTATTTGTTTTCTGAAATTTAACTTCTAGGCGCTAAATTTCACACTTTCTTACAGATCACTGGTTTAGTACTTCTTTATACTACTCGCAATACTCAAAAAGTTAAGAAAAAACCTTAAAAATTAATAATTTTTAGGAGAACTTCTAAATAAACTGCCTTTCAATTTGACGTTTGTAGTGATAAGTTATACAATTACGTGGCTAAAGGTTCTAGTTCTAAACCAAAGCCAGAATCAGAGGAAAAAAAAAACTTCCAATATAGTATAGTATAGTATAGTAAGATATTTGATCACGTGTTTAATTCTGTCCAATCAGATTAAAATTATACTGAGAATTATCTACTGTAGAAAATTACCGATATAATTTTTTTAAATAGATTGTTTCTGTTTAATGGCAACCAGTTTCCGAGTTTTGACAACTGTCACATTTAAGAAAATATCCATAATATACGTATTAAAAAATAATCCTACGAATATCACACGACAGTAAGAATAAATAAGAAAATAATGCTTCATTTTTACTCAAATTTGTTGTCATTGGGCAATAGCCACTCGAGCCCTGCGGGCTCTCGTGTCTATTGCCACACAACAAATTTTCGAAAAACTGTCGCATTATTTTCAATTTATTCTCACTTTCTTGTGATATTATACCCGATTATTTTTTGATGATTTTAACTTCCAATCGTATAGTAAGATATTTGATCACGTGTTTAATTCTGTCCAATCAGATTAAAATTATACTGAGAATTATCTACTGTAGAAAATTACCGATAGAATTTTTTTAAGTAGATTGTTTCTGTTTAATGGCAACCAGTTTCCTAGTTTTGACAACTGTCACATTTAAGAAAATATCCATAATATACGTATTAAAAAATAATCCTACGAATATCACACGACAGTAAGAATAAATAAGAAAATAATGCTTCATTTTTACTCAAATTTGTTGTCATTGGGCAATAGCCACTCGAGCCCTGCGGGCTCTCGTGTCTATTGCCACACAACAAATTTTCGAAAAACTGTCGCATTATTTTCAAATTATTCTCACTCTCTTGTGATATACCCGATAATTTCTATTGCATTTATTAATTTCATAACCTTTTGTCTCGGTTTTACTATTTTTTCTTAAAAAAAAAATAGTTGGCTCTCTTTCGAAAAAAATTGCGACGATCAAGGGACGACATTTAGCGTTTATCGGTTTATCCACACAAAATCTGCCAACGTGGCAAAACATATAAATATGTAAATGACAACAGTGCAGTGTTCCGTGTGTATAAAAGACATAATAATATGTAAGTCATGTAAGTTTTCAAAACAGACTCCCAAAACACAAGGCAAACACACCTCTACATGCCTACATCAGAGCAAATTAAGGACTAAGCAAAATCTCTGTTGGCAGTTCTCAAAAATCCGTTAAGGATTTACTGTACCGCACATTTACATTTACAATGTGGTCTCCAATACAGTGGCGCACTCAGTACCGCACATTTACATTTACAATGTGGTCTCCAATACAGTGGCGCACTCAGGGGGTGGGGGTTTGAGGGTTAAACTCCCTCTCAAGGCCAAATAAAAAAAATATATAAATAATAGCAGGAAAATGTAACTTGTCTTTCACAAACAATACAACAAAAATTCGGTGCCCAAGCCAACCCCCCAGAGAAAAATTCTGGGAGCGCCACTGCTCCAATATGTCAAAGCTTAGTAAAGTTTTGTCCCAAAGTTTAGTAGTGCCTTTTTTGTGTAAACCAAAGGTGAGAAGTTTTCGCATCGTTCTCATGGTAGCTGTGATTGGTAACTCCACAAAGGAGGAAATAAACAGAACTATGTACTATCGAACAGGAACAGGTATACTTGAGATTAAGCGCAAACATACACAGCAAAAACTGTAGAAAACATACTACATATTCCTATAACAGATTCGAACATTTAATAAACTTCGAAAGATTAAAAAATTACATAGAGAAAATAAACTGCGGTCTTGAACATAAGCCCAGAAACAGACGAGCCAATCTGCAGCGCTATTCTGTGGCGCCACAAAGTGGCTTAGACAGGCGATTTTGTAGCGCCAACGACAGTGGCTGACCATTGTCGCTCGTGTGCAATGGCACGTTTAATTTACACAAGAATTTACGGCTAATAATCAAAAGCTACTTTGTGGCGCCACAGAGTAGCACTGCAGAGTGGTTCGTCTGTTTCTGGGCTAAGTGATATTATGTATAAAAGTATAATACTATGATTTAGCACTTAAGAGACAGTCAACCCTTTATTCGTTTAAAGGGATGGGACGTATTTTCGGCTGCAATGCTATTCAAATGGGGAATCATTTTTTTCGAATGCTGAGAAAACTAATAAGTATTTTTGAAAAATTTAAACGCAGAATGAAAGATTACGTTCTTACCGAGGGCCGAAAGTCCCTGAAAACTTATGTTTTAACGTAATGTTTATTTTAATAAATTACAGGGGTGAAAAACTAAGATAAAATGTAGTGTGATTTTTAATTTCAAATATCTCATTCAAAAGAAACTTTTTATTTATTCTATGGGACTTTCGGCCCTCGATAATAATTTAGTCTTTCATTTTGCGTTTAAATTTTTTAAAAATATTTATTAGTTTTTTCAGGATTCGAAAAAAATGGACACCATGTCCTTGGTGATATTTTCCAAATCGAACATTCGCTGTCTTTGTCATACAACGCACTGAGCCAAATAGAATATGATGACAAGACACAGTGACAGTTTTAAATATTTGACATGGCAACGGGAATATTTTGAGTTGTTGATTAAATAATATTGAGAGTGTATTTGATAAATAATTGATTTAAGACGTGAACTTAATAAAAAGTTATTTATTGTTTATTATTTATGGAAGATTCAAGCAGAGAATAATTAGGATATATTCTATGATCCAAGTATTTTTTTGTTAAAGATGTTCAAAATTGTAAGAGTTCCATAGTAACAATATATTATTAAAAAATCACTTTAACACTTTTCCTCTTTTCTCGATTGAGTATTAGTTTTTTTTGTACATATTAAATTATTACAATCACTGAATACATAGTTAGTGAAAAAATTATCAGTAGTAATTGCACAAGAGCTCTAAAATTCTATATTAATTTTAGAGATCGAGTGAAACTTGTTGCGATTATTTCATGAATAAAACTGTTCAACACCAAAATTTTATTGTAATTTATTTATGTAAGTACAAATCATTACAATTAAACACACAGTTGTTATAAATATTAATTTGACGGTTGAAAGTCATCACTTTTATAATTTTTAAAACATTAATTGGACCGCGTTATGTAATAACGGATTAACCGCCAAAAGTCCAAAATCGAGATAATAGTGTCATCTTGCAGCTAGGGTGCAAATCTATGTATAAAAATATGTTTTTTGTAAAAAAATTAAAAAAAAAGCAAACAAATTTGTCCGAAGTAAAAAAATTGATCTTTTGAATTCGTTTAAAAAAACGTTTAAACAATTTTTCGACCGCGGTACTGCCTGGCACCTTGTGGATTTGTTATAAGGACCTGTTTTTGAGTAAGTTTGTGCAAAAAAATTAATCGGAATAATTTACCTAACGGGACAAGCATACAGCGTGGACTATTTGCATTATGAGCCAAACGTAGATGGTTTGTAAAATACACAAAACACAAAAAAAATTAGCAGCCATCGCCAAAAAAAGTTATACGTACCTATTAAAAAACAAAAAAAAATGAGGTTATAATATGTACACTCGACCTTCGGGTCCATAAAAATAGATGTTCTGTAAAAGCCTCAGCTGTGCGTGTGAATTTTTTGTAATTTATAATATAATAATTACTAACTATTCTAAATGCGAAATAAGCCACAATTTAACTAAAAAATGATTTTATTAACGTTTAGACGTCCACCACGGAAGTCGTTGTCAAAATACAAAATATTAATAAATTAAACAAAAATGTTGCTTAGTAAAAAAATCTTCTAATAATTTAATTTAATCTGACTTATTTATATAGATCGTCCCAAACCATTTTTTCAGTGAGTCACAGATTATCGAATTCTCTCTATCGCATTACAGATGGAAAATAAAATCATTTTTTAGTTAAATTGTGGCTTATTTCCCATTTAGAATAGTTAATTACAAAAATGCCACAAAGAAATAGCTTCAGAACAACATTTATAATTTAATTGCAAACAAACTTAAAACAAAATAAAATCGAAAAATTGACATTTTTGGCTGTGGGGGAGGGGGAATAGGGGAAGTGGACTATAATTGCGGTAAGTCCTATTAAAAAAAAATAAAAAAAATATTCAGGCTGTATCGACCTCAAAAAATATAATTAGACCCTCAAAAATCATTACAAAACTTTAAACAAACATGGTTTTTGGGGGGTTTAAAAGTGTTTCGCCCAATTTTTGAATATCCTAATATAGGTACTCAGTTATTTCAAATTATACATAATCTATTAACAAAACCTTGAGCTGATCTATGTTGCAGTCTATAAAATGGAGAAAATCCCCAAAACCCCCCTAAAAAAACATTTTTCCGGATTTTTCAAGATGGCGCACCTGACGGAAAAATCTGAAAAAATCAGAGAGATAGCTTTTGATAAAATACACAAAATCCAAAAAAAATTGGACCTGCAGCCCCCTCCAGAAAAAAGTTATAGGTATTAAAAAAGTTAAAAAAAAATTTGAGGTTATGTACACTCGACCTAAGGGTCCATAAAAAATGAACATGTTTTGTAAAAGCTTCAGCTACACGTGTGAATTTTTTGAAATTTTTAAATCAATTGCAACCCAACTAAAAAAAATTAAATCTAAAAATCTACGTTTTTGGCTGTGGGTGGAGGGGTAAGGGGGGTGGCGAGCTAAAAATCCGCGTTATCTCATTTTTTAATTGCACAGAACGTAAAAAAATTAAAAAAAATTGAATTCTGAGAGTGAGGGCATTTTGCCTATCTTAACGGGGGGTACCCTTTGTCATTATTTTTGTTATCGAGATATTTATATTTAAACCTACATTTTCTGTAGCCACAACGAGTTCCAGTACCATCTCTCTTGCCATACCTAGATCCTCAGCTACTATGACTATATCATCGGCGAAACGTAAGTTGTTTAGGTATTCTCCATCTATTTTTATTCCCTTTGTCATCCAATCCAAACTCTTGACAGCATGTTCTAAGACCGTATTAAAAAGTTTAGGTAACATTGGGTTTCCTTGTCTAACCCCTCGTTCTATTTTTATGCGATTACTGTTAGTATGCAATTTGACAGTGGTTGTATTCTAAATAAAGTATAATAATAAATAATATAATATCATCATCATCATCTTTGGCTCGCCAATCCTTTGTAGATTCTGGCCTGCTCCAAGATTCGTCGCCATTCTGTTGGGTTTCTAGCGACCTGTCCATGTTCTGATTTTTAATATCTCCTAATATTCTGATTCTGATTAATGACTTAAAAAGTAGGTCTGAACTTCATCTAACCACCTAATTCTCGGACGGCCTCTGCTTGTTCTTTCTACATACAGATGTTCCTGTGATTAACTTTTTAGTAATCGTGTTGTTTGGCATTCGTATCATGTATCTAGCCCAACTAAATCGCTGTATTACCCAACATCTGGTTCAAGAGTTGGTATAATTCAAAGGTATAATCTTTTGCGCCACTGCCATTGGTCGTTTATAGCTTCAAATATTTTGCGGAGTAGTTTACGCTCAAATATTCCTTTTCATCCTTCTACGTTAAAGTCCATGTTTCTGCTCCGTATGTGAGGGTCTCATCAGTGTTTTGTATATAATCATTTTAGTTCTTCTTTGGATGTCTCTTGTATGAAATTGTTCTTAAGGTTTATTAGTATTTTAACTACTTCGCTTGTTTTCTTATAGGTAGTAACTAGCGAGCCAAGGTATGTGAAGATGGCAATACGTTCAAAGAAATGACTTCCATAGACTGTTTCCCGTTCCTCATTTGCAATAGGATCCCGAGTCACCAACCGGTACTTGGTTTTGTCTTCGTTGATGAGTATACAGGCCTGTTTCATCGCCTTTCCAATGCTACAAAATATTCCTCAGCATCTTGCTTGCTACGCCCTATTATGTCAATGTCATCAGCTTATGCTACGCTTTTTATCTTTCTTCTTCTTCTTCTTATATTAGGCCTCTTGGCCTGTTCTTAACCGATTTTGAGCATGTATTCGTAGCTGTGATGTTGATTGCCAGCTATCTCGCCACCTTTTAAAGAGCCTTCCTATTGGTCTCTTGCCTGTTGGCTTCGAATCCCTGGCTATATATTCTCTCGCTGTCCATTCTCGTCACATGCTGATTCCAGTCTCGTCGTCTCTGTCTTCCCCACCGTACTATACCTTGTATGTTATAGAGATCTCTTATTCTGTCGTTCGGTATTCTGTCTCTCAGTGTTTTCCCAGTTATTGACCTCAACGTTCTCATTTCTGATGTTCTCAGTATCCCCTTGGTTTCTATGTATCACATCTTGTTTCTATCGCGTACGTCATGATCGGTTTTACACATGATTTGTATATGCGTACTTTCCCTTCCAGACTCATATCTTTGTTTCTCCAGAAGATATCCCTCAGTCATCCTGACACGTAATTGGCTTTATTTGCTTGCTTTCGGACGCTCTCTTTAACATCTCCATAACTACATATTTCGACTCTCAGATATTGGAATCTCGAGACTTGTCCAATTAGTTCGTTGTTAATTACTAATTTGCATCTTATGGGTTCCCTTGACACTACCAGGGAGCTTTTTATCGATCTATAATAATAAATATAATACTTTGAAATATTAATATATTTTCCAAGCTCTTTCCGTGACGGGTTTTCCGGGATTTTCAGGTTAAAATTATCAGAGGCGGCTCTAGCCCATGTAGCGCCCGTGTGCAGTCGATGCTCTGGCGCACTTTGGTGGACGCGCAGTCAAACAGGTAAATACCTACCTAGTACTAGTACATGGGGTATTAGGTTCGCTTATAATGTAAACAAAAATCCAGATGCAAATATTGCAATATTAAATGATGCCGGGGAGCCAATAGGTATTCACAGCGTCAGAACAACCTACCCCAATCTGTTAAAAAATTAACTTTTTTATCTATGAGGTAAGGTTAAAAATTGATTGAGGAAATTTAACAGGTTTGAGTACACAAGTAAATAGTACTTTTAGGAAGGAATTGGTTATATGAATAAAAAAGAACAACGCAACGTTGTGATTATTTAAAAAAATAATAATTTATTAACAAATTATTACTTTTCGTGCTTTTGCATTGCCAAAATCTTGAATAATATCACTTACTTCAATTTTTATTTCATGTTCAATACTTACTAGTAATGTCAATCGACTTTGAGACAATGTGACCTTAGATAATTTTTAATTCTTTCTATGTACCTAATTTAGAAAATGATCTTTCACTGTGCACTACTGTCACTGGCAATGTGAGGTAAATTCTAAGAGCAGTGAACAAAGTTATGAACAATGAAAGTAATTTATTATTTATTTATATATTAGTTCAAGTTGATTCTCAGTTAGAGTTGACTATTCCTAGTTCGAGTCAACTCCAACTAAAACGAGCAGTAAAAGTTGATTTGAAAAATTCAATTCAAATTTTACTAGTTTGAGTTGACTATTCCTGACTCGATTCAGTAAATGTTGATTATACGAGTATAATCTCAAGTGCTGTTTTGATGACTGTGCATCTCTTTGTTTTGACCGTTTCAACTACTTATCATGATTTAAACATATTGGCCAGGAAATGAAGCTGAAAAAATGGCAAAACCTCGCAATTTTTTTGTCCTTGGACTATCTACTACTTATTTTCAAATTCTTATTTTCAAAAACTTCGGTTACTGGACTACCCAGCTATGTTTGATTCATCATCTTAATTAGCCCAATAAAAGTGAGGTTTAGCTCCTTAGCTTTTAGCGTACAGGGGCATGATATAGAAACTGATCCTTGGGCTAATCCCCACCTTCTGTGAAAATTTCAAGTAAATCCAAGATGGACGAAAAAATTCCAAAATGCTTCATTTCCTGGCCCAATATTCAATAGCATTATTTAATTTCTAGAATCGGTTGTTTGTGTGAATCAACTTTTACTAAACGGCATTGGGAAGAGTATACTAACTAGTTGGAGTCTACTTTTACTAGTAAATGTTGAATAAAAATCTTCATTTTATATTTATAATCAACTTTTACTGAAACCAGCCGTTTGAGTTGACTCGAACTAGGAATAGTCAACTCCAACTGGATAATCAACTTGAACTGTAACATATACAAGAATTTTAAAATATCCAAAGGTGTAGTATAATCCAATGTAATTTTTCATTAATCGTTTTAAAGCATATTTTTTTGTTGAAAAACAAAGTAAAGGATCCTCTCTTTGGCGCTCGGCGCCCCCAACATCCCGGCGCCCGTGTGCACCACACACCCTGCACAATAGGTAAAGCCGCCCCTGAAAATTATATAATTTTATTAAAACGTCCCCCAACGTCCAATTATTTCAGCAAGTACGTAGTCGTGCCAAGTTCAAGATATCGGTTGGAATATTCCAAAGGGCATTAGAAGCTAATCCCATTCGAGCTTTATATAAATTTTACTGCTTAGTGCTTACTATAAAAACTGGTTTTATATTCTGAGAGAGCCTTCAATGTAATGTAATCCGCTTAATCGAATACCCATAATTTAATTGACTATAATTCCATTGTTACATCAGATCGAAAACATGACCGCAGGTGATGGGAAACGGTTGGCAATATGAGAATATACTGTTTTCTTTTATTTAAACAATAACTCTTTTAAATTAAGTTGGATTATCGCCATTATTACTTATATTATTATAAAGACTATTTTTCTATACTGTTTTAATTGTATTTAAAAAAAAACTATGGTTTACAGATTATTCACAATATTAACTGAAAAAAGCGTGACCTCTTTGATCTTCGGACATCTCATGTCCCCTCCAGCTGGGATTTACTTTGTTGTGAGTGTAAATGTGAACATGCTGAACTAACTAATAAACAAATTCCACAAGGAAGAATTTCCTGTAGAGCTGTATACCATTAATTACAAAAAATTGAAGAAAAATCTTCGGCGTAAAAGGTATATTTATTTTAAAACCCCAAAAAAGGGCTACAAATACAAAACAGAACGTTTTTGCTCTAAAGAGAGCATCATCAGTGTTCTTTGTAAGCTCTACATGCTAAGCCACGGTTGTTAAGTCGAATTATACAGGGTGGGGCATTAGTGTGACAAAGTCCAATTACTCGTTTGTCGTAAGAGACACGGAAAAAGTTATTAACGTAAAAGTTGGGACACGGATAGAACTATAATTTAAAAATATTTTCAGATATACAGGGTCACCCGTATTGACAGGGCTTGACAAACTTATGTTTTTTTAAATAGAACACCCTGTATATTTTTACATTTTTGGATTTTCCTCGATGTCCTCTTTCTCAAAATATAGTGTTTTGTAATATTATACGAGGTAGTTTAAAAGATAATTACGTTTAATTGTTAATTTCGTAGCAATATTCACACCCTGTAGAATTGTAGTAATTTGACATCAAAGTTTCTATTTATGGTCAAACGATTTTTAATATAGTCTATTATGGTTAAACATTAATAATATAGAGAAAAGTTTAATATTAATATACAGGGTTGGTCAAAACTCGGAATGAGTATTTTCTGAGTTTTCTTAAATGGAACACCCTGTATTTTAGTATTCTAATGAAATGATATTTTATGGTACTTTTTTATTTCTTAAGCATTCCCTATACCTAACTGCTTTAATTTTTGAGTTATTCGTGATTCTTTAATCCAAACATTAATTCCAACAAAAATTAAGTGAAATTTTATTAGGTGGCTGTGCAAATATTCAATCAAAAATAATTTTTCGAAAAAAAGTAGATATTAATCTAGACTGATCCTTAATTTATTAATTTTGGATGAGATATCCAAATACCTACGTAGTCAAGATTGTTGGTGCGTAAAATATAAATAAAAACATACAAGATTCGACCTAGTTGGCTATGACAATAAATTTGCTAAAACATTTGACATTATACTATTTTTATAGTTCCAGTTGCTTGGTTACCATTACTAATATTAATTTTTTTAATGAATAACTGATGAGTAACTGATCAAAATGGTTTCTATGCTAGGAGAGTATAACAAAAATGTGCTACTAGCAATAAGAATTTTTCATCAGCAATTCCCTGATAGACGAAAACAAAGAAGAGAATCTTTTGAAAGTATACTAAAACGGTTTCAATGTTCAACTTAAATTACGAGAAACCTGATCGAATAAAACTATTGTAAATGAATAAATGGAATTAAATGTAATCCTTAGTGTAACTGAGGATCTGCATATTAGGAAGAACGTTCTTATAATATAACTATCTAGACCTAAACTGTTGAAATCGTGTTAGTGTACTTTAAAAAGTTTCTCTTCTTGGTTTTCGTCTATCAAAAATTGCTGATGAAAAATTCTTATTGCTAGTAGCACATTTTTTGTTGTACTCTCCTAGCACAGAAACCATTTTGATCAGTTACTCATCAGTTACTCATTAAAACAATTAATATTAGTAATGGTAACCAAGCAACTGGAACTATAAAAATAGTATAATGTCAAATGTTTTAGTAAATTTAGGGTTATAGCCAACTAGGTAGAATCTTGTATGTTTTTATTAATATTTTACGCATCAACAATCTTAACTACGTAGGTATTTGGATATCTCATCCAAAATTAATAAATTAAGGATCAGTCTAGATTAATATCTACTTCTTTCCGAAAAATTATTTTTGATTGAATATTTGCACAGCCACCTAATAAAATTTCACGTAATTTTTGTTCCAATTAATGAATAACTCAAAAATAAAAGCAGTTAGGTATAGGGAATGCTTAAGAAATAAAAAAGTACCATAAAATATCATTTCATTAGAATACTAAAATACAGGGTGTTCCATTTAAGAAAACTCAGAAAATACTCATTCCGAGTTTTGACCAACCCTGTATATTAATATCAAACTTTTCGCTATATTATTAATGTTTAACAATAGTAGACTATACTAAAAATCGTTTGACCATAAATAGAAACTTTGATGTTAAATCACTACAATTCTACAGGGTGTGAATGTTGCTACGAAATTAACAATAAAACGTAATTATTTTTTAAACTACCTCGTATAATATTACAAAACCTATATTTTGAGAAAGAAGACATCTAGGAGAATCCAAAAATGTAAAAATATACAGGGTGTTCCATTTAAAAAAACATAAGATTGTGTCACCCTGTCAATACGGGTGACCCTGTATATCTGAAAATATTTTTAAATTATGGTCCTATATGTGCCCCAAGTTTTATGTAAATAACTTTTTTTCGTATCTCTTACGACAAACGAGTAATTGGACTTTGTCACACTAATGCCCCACCCTGTATGTCTTCACATAGAGAATTCGACTCAACAACCCACGTGCTTCGTGGAAAGTCATATAATGCCTTAGGGTATCCTTATTGAAGTTATACTTCTTTAGGCGCGATGGAGGGTGAAATTTCAACATTCCAGGCGCATGCGCACAACGACAGTATGATGTTAGTCGCTAAATCTTTTAAATTATGTAGTGCAACTAAGGTGTGCGTGAATAGAATATATATTAGTGTTTTTAGTAAATATATTTATTATAATTTTTGTGTCTTTGGGAGTACGGTAATAAATATTATTAAAAATGTTTATTCAATTATCTATGTGTCACCGCGATTGTCATTATTATGACCGAGAAATAATCGTACGTAAGGGTAACCTCGGTAGCTCGTCGATAGAGCATTCGCCTAGATATCGGAAGGTCCCACGTTCGAATCCCGGGCATATTTTTTTTTGTATTCTTTTAGTTCTTTCTAAATAATTTAATATTTAAATACAATACAAAAAAACTGTTTAAAGTAGATATATTGATTTTGGTGAAATAATATATAGAAGTATAACTTCTTACGTGCGTACAAAGTACACACACATTCTTTTTTAATTTCATCCATCGTCAGGATTTATCATATAACATTTTAATGTAAGACTTTTAGTCGACATTTTAAAGGATATAACCCATGTATTTTTGGTGGCTTAGCATGTAGAGCTTGCAAAGAACACTAATTTGTAGCCCTTTTTTGGGGTTTTAATATAAATATACCTTTGACGCAGAAGACACTACAAGCAACTAAACTAACTAATACAATTAACATTAAGGGGAAAGGAACAAAATGCAAAATTTTTACGCCTGTCAAAATTTTCAATGTATTTTAAATGTAATCATTTTTTTCCAATCCTGAGAAACCTATTAAATATTTTTGAAAAATTTAAACGCAGAATGAAAGACTACTTTATTACCGAGGGCCGAAAGTCCCTTAGAACGAATAAAAAGTTTCTTTTGAATGAGATATTTGAAATTAAAAATCACACTACATTTTCTCTTCGTTTTTCACCCCTGTAACTTATTAAAATAAACATTATAGAAGTTTTCAGGGACTTTCGGCTCTCGGTAATAACATAATCTTTCATTCATAATCCCCATTTAAATAGCATTGAAGCCGAAAGTTCGTACCCATCCCCTTAAGTTTCCAGGATACGGAATCTACAGGAACGACTACAGATCAAATTCAGGAGGAACTGCTATCCTAGTGAGAAAAGGAATATAGCATACATTAAACAGACGCCGGCACTAAACACTATGGAAGCAACAACAATAAAAGTCCAGATAAGACAAGGTGAAATAAGGATCACATCAACATATTATGTAAGACAAACAGATCCTTTAAACGATGACGACCTGGATTTGTGCCTGAACATAGAACCATCCATAATATTAGGAGATTTAACGCTAGATCCCCTAACTGTAACGACAGAGCTACAAACAGAAACGGAAAAACATTAAATAATTATAATGTTGTTCTAAAGCTATTTCAGAATTATTTACTATGAAATCTCTAGCGCGAGAATTCTACTGCCACCGTTGCATTTGGTTGTCTTTTTAAAGACAGATCACATGCTATGATTTTTTGTGGCGGATATTCTAGAGTTGGGACATGGGAAGATGATAACGAAATAACAGGGAAAACAAAACAAAGTGGTCAAATTTCAAACGACGAGTGAACATAGGAACTAGAAACGTTCCTACAATCGACAATCCACAGGAAAACGGAAAACGTCCTAGAGCTCGAAAACATAATAAAAGAAGCACTAAGTAAGACATATCACGACTGAAGAAGAACATGAAATTAACTTCGGAAGATTTAGAAACATTAATCAGGAAATAATAAAAGAGATTTACAAGTCAAACAGGCACTAACGGAACATAGAAGCCAAAAGTGGAACAAGTACGTACAAAAAATGGAGGAAGTGGACCAAAGCATGCAAGAAATATGGAGGCTCCAAAGAACTTTAAGAAACGGTAGAAAACCATTCCTCAGTACACGGAGAAAACGGAATCATCTACTCTGTAGAAGAGAAAGCCGAGGTGAGAGGGACTCTTAAAACACAGTGTACACTGAATAATCATTAAGACGAAGACATATGTTTTATCGAAAAAGTCGAAGAAACAGAACTAGAAACGCTAGAAACAAGAAGAAATAATAAATCCCACATCACCCAGAGAAATAAGTGAATCAGAAAAAGTTCACTAAGGAAAGCATCTGGTCCAGACTAAATCACTAAAAGGGCTCGATTAGTGAAAACAACTGCCTTAGAAATGCTGTAAATGTGCTCAGATACGTCGCCGAAAATTTCCTAAAAAAAATTCAAAGACCTAAAACAAATAAGGGTATTGGATACGATGGAAGAAAAGGTCAGAACAAAATTAGCTGAGCTAGAAGACCACCCAAACCGGATCCAGGCAGATATATTTAAGTATGATCTGTACCCTAGATAGAAGCACCAAAGACCCAACCAGCAAATATTAGTAAACATATCTATAGTAAAGTCTGGATAATCTTAGCTCTTTGCCATCACAGTGAAGCAGCTACACTGACAAAAAGCGCAAGCCCCCAAAAAACACTAACCAAATCCAAAAAACTGGCAAGAGGGTCCCACACTCTCGAGCGCCGACTCTCCTAACTGGGCCTAGCCCCGAGAGGGACTCGGAGCGCCCGAGCAAGCAATACAATTCGATGATAAATCACTAGAAACAGCGGTATCAGCCTCACGGTGTCCTGTATGGTTCGAGGTAGGTTATCATGCGAGAGTTCTTTTACCGAGGGCTTCCACATGACAAGCATTCTGCTGATTTGAAGCCTCTATAGCGCATCAGCGTGCTACCGAAGAGTGGTCTAGAGTCTAGAGCATTGGGGTGGGATAGAAGGGTTCCTGATTATACGAGCTAATCCCCCTCGCCCCAATGGATTGTGGCACCCGAAAGTCATTCTTTGGGGTATGCAAGTCTCGCAGGCTGGGTTCAATACTATTGCTTGCTTGCATTAATATTCTGAGAATGTACTCCACTCCGTACAACAGGGAGTTTCAATTTGACCTGACCTAACTCTCAGTACTAGGTGGTAAAACACAAAAATACGTTATTTTTAGGCATATTTTAGTAAGTTAGGACAAATCAAAATTAATCAAAGTAGTGTAATAGTTCAGTTACAAGTCCCAGTTCCCCACTTCCTTATTAATCCTTAAGGTAGATTATAAGTTACCCATTAGTAAAAAAAATTCATTCTTAAGATTGTCTATAAAAAAATCCATCTCCACCCTGAATAGGCTATTGATTATGTACTATAGAAAAGAACTACAACGTTAACGAGGTTTTATTATTTCATATGGTCAATGAATCTCTACGTATGAAAAACCGCGGAGTGCTACCATTTAAAGGGGTGCGTTTTTGAGAAATGGGTGAATTAGTCCCTGGGCACAAGTTACATTAGGGTGAGTTCTATGCACTTTTGGTACAAACACGTCTACATAAAAATTGTTCCTGGTTAAATTTCCTATCTAAATATAACTTTTTAAAGTCAAAGATATTTTTTTTACAAAAATATATTCAAAAGAAAAAGCACAAAGAAACCCAAAAGAAAGAAATTTTGTTTTTTGTCCGATAACTTTTGTCTACGGGGATATAGGTATAGACATTGCTTCACAGAAAAAAAACTTACATATTTTTTCTTTAAAATGATGTTTGGTAGATTTCATTAGGATTTACAGTTTTCGAAATATGATTTTTCAAATTTCGCCACTCACAGCAATTTTGGGCAATTTTCCAAGGCAATATTTCGCAAATATTGTTCTGTAACTTTTTTCTACCTAACTTTAGGTATATGCAATGTTACATGTAAGAGGAACAGAAATCAATTACCTTTAAAATGGTCTACTGTATATTGTTGTACGACTTCTTTTAAAGAGGTTATCTTTTTCAAGACTTTATACTTTTAACGAGTTTTTATATTTTTTACGATTATTTTTTAAATATCCCATTATAACTTTTTTTCTATGTGGTATATATTATATAATAAAAAAAAAGAAAATTCTGTTTACTTTAAAATGGTGTATTATAAAAAATTCTAGGGTTATTTTTGAATAAGATATGCTTTTTCAAATTGTAATAAGTACTTGCAACGATTTTTGATTTTAGGATTATTTTTTAATTTCCTCATTATAACTTTTTTATGTGATTGTGTGTTATGATTAAATATTATTTTTTATAGGTAATACTTTGGATTCACTTGACTCGGCCGGGCAAACTTCAAAATATGGATTTATTCCAATATTTACTGTCAAAGCTCCTGCACCACAAGCTTTGCTTGAAAAATAGCATGGTAATGTACCAAAGGATGTACAAAAAACTGCGGTTGTAGGAAGATAGGAATTAGTTGTTCAATATTCTGCAAAGGGTGCATGTGCATGGGTGCTAATTGGGGGAACTCTAAGATAACTGAGGTGTCAGAGGAAGATATTGAAGCTAATGCTAACGAACAGATGGACTTTGATTTTGAAAATTTTTTAAATGTCAACGATTAAATAATTTTAACTAAAGTGATGTTTTTTAAGACTAATGCTTATGTAATTTTTGTAAAAGAAATAATTTTAAATATTACAGGTATAAAAATATCAAAGAATCACTCGGTTTCCATTATGTATTTAAATATAGATGATACACATGGGCGTCCATACCCATGGGCAGGGGGGGCGTGCCCCCCCTAGCTTTTCGGATACTGTAGACTATATATGGTTATCCGAAGTATACAAAATATAATGTGCAATATCTTCACGTCTGCCCCCCCTGAAAATTTTTGTATGGGCGCCCGTGATGATTTTTATTTTAAACCACCATTTTAAAGAACAGAAAGTAAGCCTTCTTTGTTGCGCAATATATAGATAGTATATTCATGTACAAGAAAAAAAAAGTTATAATGGGAAATTTCAAAAATAATCATAAAAAATGTAAAAAATAATATTTTTTTATATTAGGTATTATATAATATATAATATATGATATAATAATTTTATTTTATTTTTATATTATATTATAAAAAAATCGTTAAAAGTATAAAACCTTGAAAAACTATAATCTCTTTAAAAAAAGTCGTACAACGTTATACAGTAGGATATTTTAAAGGTAATTGATTTCTATTCCTATTACGTGTACCATTGCATATACCTAAAGTTACGTAGAAAAAAGTTACAGAACAATATTTGCGAAATAACAAGGAAAATTGTCCAAAATTGCTGTGAGTGGCGAACTTTGAAAAATCATATTTCGAAAATTGTAAATCATAATGACATACCTAACATCATTTTAAAGAGAAAATATGTAAGTTTTTTTATGTGAAGCAATATCTATACCTATATCCCCGTGGACAAAAGTTATGGGACAACAAACAAAATTTCTTTCTTTTGGGTTTATTTGTGCTTTTTCTTTTGAATATATTTTTGTAAAAAAAAGTACCTTTGACTTTAAAAAGTTATATTTAGATAGAAAATTTAGCCAGGAACAATTTTTATGTAGACGTATTTGTACCAAAAGTGCATAGAACTCACCCTAATGTAACCTGCGCCCAGGGACTAATTCACCCATTTCTCAAAAACGCACCCCTTTAAATGGTAACACTCCGCGGTTTTTTCATATATAGATGTCCATTGACTATATAAAATAATAAAACCCCGTTAACGTTGTAGTTCCCTTTAGCTATATTATTTTGAATATAATCAATAGATCAAATCCTTCAAAAACTTGAGTATAAGAAGATGAATCTGTTTCATTTACGTACAAAAACAAGAGCAAAGAAAGCAAGATAACTTCTGCCCATTTTCCCATGTTTTTTTTTTGAATAATTGGCTTTTAGAATGTTTCGGCAGGCATAAATTTTCTCTCATTCTTACAGACGAAAAATAAACTCAAATTGAGCTGACGTGTTTAAGAAGAATCCAATTTTTTAAGGATACGGAGAAGTTTTTAAACAATAAGAAAGGAATTATTTATGTGATATTCATTTATATTTCATTATATCATGATGATTTTTTGAAAGAAGTTTTGAAAGAAAAAGTGACTTTCTTTTTATATGAAGTTTCGTTTGATTTTATAAATAATGAATTGAAAACAAGGATAAAAATTTGATTGGGAAGGCTGAACACCAAATGATATCAAGGCAGAACATGATTACATGATACAACATTGGTATCCACTTCATCTTTTTACCTAAGGAAAATCGATTCCAATGGATGAATTTTTTGATATGTGAGATTTAGTCAATCGTCTTTTTATGGTTATAAAAATTTGGCGATTTGCAATCAATCTTACTTATCTTTAACTTAAAACGCCTAGAGCATCGGTCCTCAACCTTTCTGAGTCATGTACCACCTACAGTTATTTTGTTATTTTGGATACCATCTATATTTTTAGATTGTATTATCAAGACTTACTAAGTACTACTATTTTAATTTTTTTTTTTTGTTTTGTGTGTGTACCACCGCAAATAATGATATGTACCACAGATTGAGAACCGCTGGCTTAGAGCAAAAAATGCTACAAAGACCATGAGATTCCAAAAAAACTCGTCCTCAGTAAGCCATCGAAGTGAAACATTAGACCAGGGCGCATCTGTAAAAATATTAGTACATTTGGATGTTGAGGGTGACTCATATTTTTTTGCAGAAATTGCTTGAAAGTAACTCATATTTGAGTTATCCTCCCACTCAAAAAGGTCCAGAACATAGTTTAAATAATCAAAATGTCAAAATATAAAGGAAAAATTCGATTTTTTTCTTGGTTTTTTGATTATAACTTTAAAGTATTCATTTCCGAGAAAAGTTGCACTGACATAAAAGTTGCGTAATTAAATTTTCTACAATATAGGATTATTTAAAAATTTTGAAAATTGTCACTCTTGTTGCAAAATACCAATAATTGCGAAAAAACCATAAACAACAAGCATTCGCATTTTACGTTTTTCAACCATTTATGATACACTTAGGACCTTTATATTTCACCCTGAAAAACTTTATGATATATTAAAACAATACTGTAAATTTCATTAAGATCGGTTTACTAGATTCTGCAAAATAAATTTTGCAATTAAGCTTTTGCAAAAAAATTCATTTTTTCAAAATGTTGCAGGACTGAAAATAAAGCAGACAGCAAGTTGAATTTTATTTTTACTTATAAAAGAATACTGTACCTTAGATTTGTAATTTTCAAAATTAAAATCGGGTAACTACCACGACGTCAGGATTTTTTTTAAAATAAACATTAATTTTTGGTGCTACGCGCAAGACAGCGGATACGTTTGCTCTGATTGGGCATCCCAATGACCTTTGATAATGATTGATAAATTTTAATTTTTAGTATATTTCGATATAAATAAATAAATTTGCTTATTGCAAAATAAAAACACATACTCGGTCCTTCGAAATTACACTTCTTTTAGCAAAATCTTTCTTTGTTCATATATTTTAACAGAGAATTAAAGTTCATTATTTTTAAACATATGCAATTGTTTAAACAATATTTCACAAATAATAATCAAATTAGTTTGATTTTTGTGGAATTAAAATATTAAAATACAACAAAATATAGAGTAAGAAAATAATATATTAATTAAAGATTGGAAGAAATTTTGGTGGAAATCACCTTGTGTGAATCGAACACCGCTGCCCTGCACGTATCACCAAAAGTTATTGTTTATTTAAAAAAATTCCTGACGCCGTGGTAGTTAATTGATTTTAATTTTGCAAATTGCAAATGAAAGGTACGGTATTTTTCTATATGTAAAAAAATCAACTTGCTATCTGTTTTATTTTGAATCCTGCAACATTTTGAAAAAATTAATTTTTTTTGCGAAAGCTGGATTGAAAAATTTATTTTGCAAAATTTATTGAACCGATTTTAATGAAATTTACAGTATTGTTTTGTTATATCATAAAGTTTTTCTGGATAAAATATGAAGGTCCTAAGTGTAGCAGGAATTGTTGAAAAACGTAAAATGCGAATATTTGTTTTTTATGGTTTTTTTGCAATTATTGCTATTTTGCAACAAGGACACAATTTTGAAATCATTTAATCAATCCTATATTGTAGGAAATTTAATTACGCAACTTTTATGCCAGCGCAACTTTTCTCGCAAGTGAATACTTTTAAAGTTATAATCACAAACGAAGAAAAAAATCGAATTTTTCCTTCATTTTTGGACATTTTGATTATTTAAACAATGTTCCGGACCTTTGTTCCGGACAATGTTCCGGAGTTAATTCCAAGCAATTTCTGCAAAAAAGTATGAGTCACCTCTCAACGCCCATCGCAAAACAGATGCGCCCTGGACTACATAGAGATTTCCATAGGTCGGCTGAGAATTGTCACGAATGAAATTTTATCTGTTGCAAGACTAGTTCATTTGAAGCAAATTCCATTGATGGCAATTTTGAGCTGAAACAAGTTAAGTATAAGTAATATGTCTTTCTTCCATGGCTTACTGAGGACGAGTTTTTCGGATCTCATGATCAAAATCAGTCTGTATTCTTTTCCAAACAACAGAAATATGAATTATTTAGTTTTTTGGAAGTGATACCTTAAAAAACATATTTTATCTACCGTCTTATCGTCTAACCCTACTTCGCACAGAACTGCACATATAGCCGGTTGCGGAGAAAGCCCTTTCGGCCTCTACGCTGGTGGGTTTTAAGGTCATCAAATAGTCTAAAGTCTAAACTCTAAACCATGGACAAACGATCGCCTTTCAGTCCATCGGTCTCATAAACGGTCATTTCCTTTTTCAAAATCTTTTCGTAATTTTTTTGAGAACCAGTTGTTTTTTGGTTATAAAAGTTTTCTCTCTCTCTCTCGTTTCAGTTAAATCTCAAGTTTTTGAAAATTAAAATGCTGGGTCCGGCAATTGCAATCTCTAGAGACAACTAATCGTTGTCGCAGTCGTCTTTGGTAATGTCTGCGGCCAATTATACAGGGTATTCCATAACTTCAACTTCGAAAGCGTATGATCAAATGTTATATTAGTTGGTCAGTCCTCTTATACGGTGTCGAAGCATGGACATTAAAAATATCCACCATTAATCGTTTGGAGGCATTTGAAATGTGGCTGCACACACGTACACTAAAAATACCATGGTCGGCTATGCTGTTTTGTTCATAGGTTTGTAGCCCTTTAGGTTTTTTTTAACTAATATACCTTTTACCAGGAGGAAAATGTTTTATTAAATTTCACTTACAATTATTATACTTAGGGCCGGTTGTTCGAACGCTAATCAACAATGATCACTATCAAATATTTAATTACTGTCACAAGAGTCAATGTCAACTTTGGTTGGGTTGCTCAAAAAAATTATTAATTATAATTATGAGATTAGTTAATCAATAAACATAACAATTATTAACATAATTGATTAACTAATTTCATAATTGTAATCAATAATTATGTTTTCAGCAACCCAATAAAGGTTGACATTGACAGTTGTGACAGTAATTAAATATTTGATAATGATCATTTTTGATTAGCGTTCGAACAACCGGCCCTTAATTATCGACTAGAAATTAAATTATGGAGTTTACAACTGTTTTATTTTACAATTTTATTCTTAATAAACATTTTATAATTATCAATTAACCAATAAGGATTTAGCAACCTCAGCAAGATACGTCGAATGAAGTAGGTCTAATGGAAATCCGTGACTGCATAAATATAACGTCAAATGTGACATTATTTTGTAATAATTTATTTAAAATAGTTTAAATTCAAACAAATTAAGGCAGTGCATTAATTTTTTAACTGATTTCTGTGTAATTTGTTTCGGTATAAAGAATTTAAATTGATTAGTATTAATTAAATACAGTTTAACATTTATAATTTATTATTATACTTAATCTTCGTTTGGAAATTGTGATTTTTATTTTTAGCAAAAACTGCGGTTGTAGAAAAAGTATATTGTGCAACAAGCGCAGAAAGGTAATTTCTCACTCGTTTGAATTGCCGCACTTGCTTGCGCTCGTACCGCAACTTTTCAAACTCGTGAAAAATTAGTAACTTTCTGCACTTGTTGCACAATATACTATTTTTCCCATTATAATGCCATCTATCCACAATCCGAAAAAATGTCTCGAATAATCGTTTCTTATTTTGACGTAAGGAATCCAAATATCTAATAAAAAATGAGGTTCCTATGTAAGATTTAAAAGTTACCCCCGCTTCACCTCCTGGGGCGGAGTTGGGGGTCGTGTTTGATGAGATTCGATAGATTTTTGAAAAATATTTTTCACGTATTTTTCAGTTTTTCGATCCGATATTTATTTCGCGAAATATTCGACCGTCCTACTACTTTTGGAACACCCTGCATATAACTTATTATCTATTTCACCTAATATATTATAAAAAAAATACTCACCGCATTTGATGTATTGATATCCCTAACTGTGCCTGAATCTAAATATTCAATAATTTTGTCTAGTTGTCCGGCTCTAACTGCCCTCAAAAAGGCGGTGTTTGGATCGGTCTGAAATAAAAAATAAACATCGATATTAATCATATTATTTATTTTGCAGATAATATACAAATACATCAGTATTTTAAGTAGCATAAATGGAAAGACATGTTTTCATTTTGTAACGATATGATGCCTGCAGCCCGGCGTTCGGCAGACCAACAGCAGAGGATCCTAACGCGTTTCCATATTCTCGCAACCCCCATATATACCAACTCTCAGACGAAACCAAGGAGTGATGGCTACCGAAAGTGTATTTAAAAAGAAAAAGGAGAATCATGAAATCAGTTCCTCTCGGTGTACTGAACCGGGAAGAACTCAAACGGCAGATACGCAATGGAATGAATTGTAACTCTGCCGAGGTGGACGCCCTCTGTAGTGAAAAGGCGTTCCGCCAGAACTGTAATCGCAGTGAGAGGTAGCGGCCACCTCCAACCCGGAGCTGGCCGGTGCGTCATACTGGATTGAAGTATGAGTGTGTAATTATGTAGATAGACTTATTCCGTGTAGCGTGATTAATGTTGTATATACTGTGTTGTGTATTGTATTATGTATTCTAATATTACTACATAATATTAACTACAGGAAGTTCTTCCTTGTGGATATTCTAATATTGTTATTATGTTTTTAGTGATAGTTATAAATACAATTTCATTTTTCTTTCGCAGACGTCCGCTTAGGGATCTTTCTCCGAACGGAGCGAAGATATATATTTATTTTATTCTAACCTGTGTTTTACTGAGTCTGTTGTCCTGAAAAAGCTACCCGTCACAATTTTTGAAAACGAGTTCCGAAGTGGAAGTCAAATTTAATTTCAAACTTGTTACTCTACTTCTGACAATAATTAGCCAACTGGGTAAATGTATTAAATGACAACGGTGTTTAGTGTTAATGTGTGCCTAAAAGACCTATACGTTTCAAAAAAGACTTCCCAAACACCAGGCCACCGTCTACAAATTAATCAGAGCAAATTGAGACGAGAATGAAACAACATCTTTGTTGGCAGACGTTCTCAAAAATCCGTCAAGGATTTACTCTACACACATTCAGAAAGTGCTCTCCAATCTGTAAAAGATTGTCCCGCCATGAAAGAAGTATTTTTGTAGCCTTAACCCCAGGGTTACCACATCCTTAGACCTCTACAATCAGGATCTGCGGATAGCCACTTGGATGGACAATAGTGTACACAGACATTCGAAAGACTTATAGTAACTAGTAAGTAATATTGTAGTTCTAGGATTTTGTTTGTTTATTTTGTTTCTGTTTATGTTCTAGTTTGTTTGATCTATTATTTCTCTCTTTAATGTATTCTTAGTAACTTTGGATAAGTTTACAGGTAAGAGTTCTCATATTTGTGTCCAGTATCCTATGCTAGTCACTCTTTCTCATTTAGGACATTCTTCATGTTTGTCCTATAGGGCTTTTCATTCACAGTCATTTGTTTCGAGCTTCTGTCATGTGTCACATAATATTAATATATCCACGTCATACGTTATTGTATATACTAATGATACAAACCAAAGACGTATGACGTAGATATATTAATATTATGTGACAAATGACAGAAGCTCGAAACAAATGAAAATCGATGAAAAGCCCTATTGTGTAGATATTCATTTTATCTACGATTACCTACAAATTAAGATAAGAGCACAAGCATAAGCATATTATAAGAAAAACAATATCTAGGACCGGTACTTTATGTCCCAATTAAACCCCGATTAGGTAACCTGGATTTAATCCCCGGTTAGCCAACCGGGATTTAATCGGGACAGAAAATACCGGCCCTAAGAATAACAGAGTTCATAAATTATAATTTTTACCTATAACTATAATATCTAATAATTATAATTGCATTTATTATGTCTGTTAGTCTTAGGGAGCGTTCAAGTATTACGTAACGCAGTTTGGGTGGGGAGGGGGGGTCTTGTAAAACGTTACGGCGCGTTACATGGGGGCAGGGGGGTTCGAACAGCGCGTTACATAACATTCTTTTTTAAATTAAATAAAAAAAACTACATAATTTTTTTATGTTTTACATAGACCCCTGAATTGTATTATGTTGCACCCTCAATTTTTCAGCAGACCTACTGATTTGAACTGAGATCTACTGAAAACTGTATAAAACCTACTGATTTAAACTCCAATCTTCTTATCTACTGAAAACTGTATAAAATGTACCGAAAAATCTAAAAAAATTCATTGCTCAAATATAAACCATTTCTCATTCATATACAACCTAAAGCCCAACATCCAACAGCGCATTCTTCTTTCGTTTCACTTCACCTAACTTATATTTGATCACCTAAATTATATTTGACAGTAAAGTTGTAGCTTTTTTTGCAGTATTTTAGTATTTTATAACTAAAGTATTATGAAGGTTTTAAAAATATGAGTTTATTTGGCCACGTGCGTAATATAAAGGTGGTCGTTGATACCAGTTCATAAGTAAGGGAATCTACATACATAAATATAATTGGTTTGGACAATTTTTAAACTGGCCGTTAGTATAGAAACTGGGCCTTAGTAAAGGTGGCCGATTTTAACAGGTAACCGTTAACACAGGGTATTATACATGGTTTAAAAAATCTACTGATTGCTACTGATATTTTGAACCCTGCCCTCACGCTCCGCTCATGTTCCGACAACAGGACAATGGCATTCAAGTGAAAAAATCTTAAAATTTTTGAAGCACTGTAACATGTGTTTGCAATAATTAGCTAGACCTTTCTCCACAACAAAAGATGAAAAGATACATATGGGATTAAGAGGTAGCAGGGGGAACTACATGCTCATAAATCATGTATGTTTTCTGAAGTCCATAACATGCAGTATCGTTTTCAGCAGTAGGTATTCATTAATGTTTTAAATACGCAAATTTTCAAATTATCAAATTAGAAATCAGGAGAAGAACAAAGGTGACTGACGTCATCGAAAGGCTAGCCAGGTTGAAGTGGAGATGGCAGGACACATTGCCAGAATGACAGATGTGCGACGGACAAAAAGGTTATTGGAATGGAGGTCAAGAGAAGACAACAGAAACGTCGCTCGACCGCCTACAATACAAGATGGACTGACGACTTAAGAAAGCTAAATAAAAACTGGATGAGAGTTGCGCAGGATAGACGTGTTTGGAAACGAGGGGAGGAGGCTTATGTTCAGCAGTGGACATTTAAGGCTGAATAATGATTGTAAACTTTTATTATAACCTCAAATGCGATTAAAATAATAACAAAGTTCTTTTACCGAGTTTCCGGTACTTTTCGCAACCTCGTTTTCCATTTAGGTTCAAATGGCCACTTGGGTGCTACGTAACGTTTAGGTAGGGGGAGGGGGGTACAGAAAAACGTTACGGTGCGTTACATGGGGGGAGGGGGGTCAAAAATCTTCAAAAATTGCGTTACGTAATACTTGAACGCTCCCTTAGGGCCGATATTTTCTGTCCCGATTAAGCTAATCGGGACTTAAAGTACCGGCCCCTAGTGTGTATATCATATCCTTATAGCGAGAATGCACTAATCGAAGATGATCTCTCTATATAGAGGGTGTAACAAAAATTCAGGTCATAAATTAAATCACATATTCTGGGACCAAAAATAGATCGATGGAACCTAACTTACCTTAGTACAAATGTGCATAATAAAAAAAGTTACAGTCCTTTGAAGTTACAAAATGAAAATTGATTTTTTCCATATATCGAAAACTATTAGAGATTTTTTATTTGAAATGGACATGAGGCATTCTTATGGTAGGAAAAAAAATAACAGTAAAATTTGTACACTCCATAAAAATTTTAAGAGGTTTTGTTCCGTGTCCCAGTTTCGCTTCTAAACTTTTTGTAACAAAACAAAAAAGCGAAAACATCGCAAATAGTCCATAAATAATAAATAGACAATTTTGCCTCGAGCATCATTCACCGCAAGGAGCGGTAAAAATATAAAAACCCTTTGACTACTTCAACAAAAGACATTCCTGTGTTTTTAAAGGCGGAGAGCTTAGCTAAACACCGTTTCGTTCATGCCCTTGCATGCTAAATACCTACTCATTGAGGCTTTTTTTGAAAGTGTACGTTTTGCTTAAATCATTCCTCCAAAAGTAAATAGGACAAAATGTGATGTGTAAGTATATCTTGAGGATAAGATTGAATGCATTGAAAAAACCTTAGAAAGTGAAGGATATGGCTAGCGTGCAAATAAAACATTTATATTAAAATGTTGGTTACTTTCATCAAAGGGTATCCCCTTAAGTAAGGCAAAATGCCCTCACTCCCAGAATTCAATTTTTTTAATTTTTTTACGTTCTATGCAATTAAAAAATAAGATTACGCGAATTTTTAGCTCGCCACCCCCTTACCCCTCCCCCACAGCCAAAAACGCAAATTTTTAGATTTAATTTTTTTTAGTTGGGATGCAATTGATTTAAACATTTCCATTTTTTATGGACCCGTAGGTCAAGTGTACATAAACTCAAATTTTTGTTTAACTTTTTTAAAACTTATAACTTTTTTTTGGAGATGGCTGCAGGTGCAATTTTTTTGCATTCTGTGTATTTTATCAAAAACTATCTCTCTGATTTTTTTCAGATTTTTCCGTCAACTGCACCATCTTGAAAAATCCGGAAAACTGTTTTTTTAGGGGGTTTTTGGAGATTTTCTTCATTTTATAGACTTCAAAATAGACCAACTTAAGGATTTGTTAATAGATAATGTATAATTTGAAATAAATGAGTATTTTAGGATATTCAAAAATTGGACGAAACACTTTTAAACTCCCCAAAAACCATGTTTTTTAAAGTGTTGTAAGGGTTTTTGCGGGTCTAATCATATTTTTTGAGGTCGATACAGCCTGAATATTTTTTTTATTTTTTTACGTTCTATGTGATTAAAAAATTAAGACTCACCGAATTTTTAGTCCACCACCCCCTTCCCCCTCCCTTTCAGCCAAAAACGTCAATTTTTCGATTTTATTTTTTTTTTAAGTTAGTTTGCAATTAAATTACAAATTACAAAAAATTCACACGCACATCTGAGGCTCTTATAAAACATTTATTTTTATGGACCCGAAGGTCGAGTGTACATAACCTCAATTTTTTTTTGTTTTTTTAATAGGTACGTAAAACTTTTTTTTTGGTGATGGCTGCATGTCTAAATTTTTTTGTCATAAATCCTCATAACATTTTTAAATTAATTGCAACTTAACTAAACAAAAAATTAGAAATATTGACGTTTTGTGGGGCAGGGGGAGGGGGTGGTGTGCTAAAAATGCGATGAGTCTTATTTTTTAATCACATACCTATAACGTAAAAAAATAAAAAAAATTAAGGCTGTATCGATCTCAAAAAATATTAAAACCACAAAAACCCTTACATAACTTGAAAAAACATGGTTTTTGGGGGTTTTAAAGGTGTTTTGTCCAATTGTAGAATATCCTAAAATACTCAGTTATTTCAAATTATACATAATCTATTAACAAAACCTTGAGTTGATCTATTTTGAATGTTGTTCTGAAGCTATTTTCTTGTGGCATTTTTACAATTTTAACTATTTATAATGGGAAATAAGCCACAATATTATTAAAAAATGATTTTTATTAACGTTTCGACGCCCAAATCGGGTGCCGTTGTCAAAATACAAAATACTATTAACATAAACAAAAATGTTGTTGCTTAATAAAAAATTCTTCTAATAATTTATTTAATTTGACTCATTTATATCGGCAATTCAGATACATATGATAAATTTTAAAGTAGAAGACTTTAAAATGATATTGCCAATATTTATGTTGTTGCAATAAAGCAACAACATTTTTGTTTATGTTAATAGTATTTTGTATTTTGACAACGGCACCCGATTTGGGCGTCGAAACGTTAATAAAAATAATTTTTTAATAATATTGTGGCTTATTTCCCATTATAAATAGCTAAAATCTATTTTGAAGTCTATAAACTGGAAAAAATCCCAAAAAACCCCTAAAAAACAGTTTTTCGAATTTTTCAAGATAACGTAAAAAAATATTAAGGCTGTATCGATCTCAAAAAAGATTAAACCCGCAAAAACCCTTACATAACTTAAAAAAAAACATGGTTTTTGGGGGGTTTAAAGGTGTTTTGTCCAATTTTTGAATATCCTAAAACACTCAATTATTTCAAATTATACATATCTATTTACAAAACCTTAAGTTGATCTATTTTGGTCTATAAAATGGAGAAAATCCCCAAAAACCCCCTAAAAACAGTTTTCCGAATTTTTCAAGATGGCGCAGTTAACGGAAAATCTGAAAAAAATCAGAGAGATAATTTTTGATAAAATACACAAAATGCAAAAAAAAATTGGATCTGCAGCCATCTCCAAAAACAGTTATAAATTTTAAAAAAGTTAAACAAAAATTTGAGGTTATGTACACTCGATCTACGGGTCCATAAAAAATGGACATGTTTTGTAAAAGCCTCATCTACACGTGTGAATTTTTTGAAGTATTTAAATCAATTGTAATTCAACTGAAAAAAATTAAATCTAAAAATCTACGTTTTTGGCTGTGGGGGGAGGGGTAAGGGGGGTGTTAAGCTAAAAATCCGCGTAATCTCATTTTTTAATTACATAGAACGTAAAAAAATTAAAAAAATTGAATTCTGGTAGTGAGTGCATTTTGCCTATCTTAACGGGGGTACCCTTTAAGTAATTGAACTCACTGAATGCTTTTTTGATTCACACAAAATACTCATTTCCTGGTTGGACATTTTCGGACCGATTCCATAATTTAAGTGCGGCCATCCACGTTCCGGTATACCTGCACAGCCTGTGCAGGTGACCTGTACACTGTACAGGTACACCGAAACGTGTGTACCAGACGCTGCAAGCAAAACTGCTCAGGTATAGCGACATGTGCAGGCGACCGGAGAAGAATCTAAATTCAGTATTTTCTACCTGCACAGGCCTGTTGACCGGAAGGCCTGTGTGAGTCTCTACGGTTCGCCTGTGCAGGTTTTGAGTTGCTTATCGCGTCTGTCGTCTTAATTATTAGAAAGTTTCGTATTTAGTTTTGCATACAATTACTAATTGGTGACATATAATATGTGTGATTATGTCAAATCGAAATCAAAATGAAATTATTCAAGAATTTATTGAGATCTACAGATCTGAACCCTGCCAGTGGCAGGTTAAAATAAAGAATACCACAATAGATAAAAAAGAGAGGCGGCGTATGGAAGGCTTGTGGCCAAATTAACAGAAGTGGAACCTGATGCCACAAAAAATCAGTAGTAGAAAAAATTAAAAATATAAGAAGCAATTATTTTCGGAAAGAAAAAAATAAGCATAACATTTCCTTTAAATCGGGAGCTTCCACAGGCAGCTTATATGTATCAAAACTACAAACAAACCGACTAGTGCGATCGCGTCGTCTTTGCTTATCATTTTTTAACTTAATTAAATTCTTCAGGTTTAATGTAATAACATATTAGTTAATATATTAGTCCTGTCGCCAGAGAGGGTACAACGGCCTACTTAATTCAGATGGACTTCTTCTACGGCACTACAGCCCAAATTGAGCCTTGGCCTCCTTCATTTTTTGCCTCCACCCTTGCTTGTCTGTGGCTGCTCTTCTCCATACACGGACTCCCAAAAGGGCTTGTGCGTCGCTGTTTACTGTGTCTTCCCAGCGCTGGCTTTCCAACCGGTCTCTTTCCCTACTTCACGCTTCTTCTTCGGTATTCAAATGACTCCCACACTTTAACTATTCAATTCTCTTTGTCCTGTTCCTTTTGTCTCTGATAGTTTGCAAAGCTTACACAAAACTGATGCGTAATTTCCAGAAACTCTCCCGACAAACGAAGACCGGAGATTCCTCTCCGGTCTAGCTTATGGTCATAGAAAATGCTTCCTAAGGGAGCTAGAGCTCTCTAAAGATGGCGTCTTGTAATTATTTTTTTAAATACCTCCGGAGCGCTTCTATTTAGAAAAACGAAAATTGGTACGCCTATTTATCTTTCAGAGATAAATCGATCCCATCAATTGCGAATTTCTAGTACCGGTCGTAGGCGTAAGTTTTGGGTAAGGCAAATGTCATTTTATCGCATAACTTTTTTGTCTTTAACTTTTAAGTATTTTTACACTGGATTATTAAATTCTAAGGTATTCTAGTACTAAAAGGTACTCTTGTTTTAAGTCGGTATGATTTACCGTTTTCTAGAAAAATCAATTTGAAAATTTTTCGTTTTTTGAATTTGAAAAAAATTTTCAAAAAAAAACTATTTAGAAAAACGAAAACTGGTACGTTTATTTATCTTTCAGAGATAAATAGATTTTATCAATTGCGAATTTCTAGTAACGGTCATAGGCGTCCGTTTTGGGTAGGTCAACGGTTATTTTATCGCTTTATCGGTTTCGTCTTTAATTTTTAAGCATTTTTGACACTAGATTATTAAATGAGGTATTTCAATATTAAAAGTTACTCTTGCTTTAAGTCTATAAAATACGCCGATTTATTTTGAAATTTTTTTTCAAATTCAAAAAACGAAAAATTTTCAAATCGATTTTAATAGAAAACGGTGCATCCTACCGACTTAAAGAAAGAGTATCTTTAAGTACTAAAATACCTCAGAATTTAATAATCCAGTGTCCAAAATACTTAAAAAGTTAAAGACAAAAAAGTTATGCGATATATAAGCGTTGCCCTACCCAAAACAGAGGCCTACGACCGGTACTAGAAATTCGCAATTGATAGAGTCAATTTACCTCTGGAAAATAAATGGTCGTACCAATTTTTGTGTTTCTAAATAGAGGCGTTCTGGACCTATTTAAAAAAAAACTAAATACAAGACGCCATCTTTAAAGAGCTCTAGCTCCCTTAGGCAGCATTTATTTTTGGACTAGATGAATCGGGTTAAACTATCTTCAAATTATCTGAAGAATCTCCGGTCTTCGTTTGTCGGGAGAGTTTCTGGACACCCTGTATATGCAATGTTAAAGCTTACGTTATGTACTGCATTATAGTAATTATCCACTGGTAAATATGCACTTAAAGAACATGTAACACCCTAGTATAAAGAAAAGTAATCTAAACACTTCAAGAGCTTGGTGGAATATTTTAGGGTAATCTAAATAGAACACTTGAATATTCAATGAATCCAATGTGTACTCCTGCTAATGAGTTTTACTTCACAGACCCTATCCAGCGTTTAATTTAATTGATTAATAATTTCTTGAAGTTAATCAATTGGATTAATTTTTTCGAGTGTTCCCTTTCTTTCGAGAGAAATTCAAAGAGATATCTTTTCTGCGTAAAAACTAATCACCAATTCTTCTTTTAACATTATTTTATTTATCATTTTCTAAAAATAATGGCTCATACAGTGGCTCCTGATCTCTAATAACTCTTGCTTAAAACAGCTTAGCATGAAACATTTCATCTCATGCTCTGGTATCATATTCAACACTTAAACTAACTCGAAGGGTTTTGTCTTTAGTGTTATTATTTTAGTGGTGTCAAGGAGTTGGATAGCCTTAACGCTCACCTGAATATGAGGTCTCTGCTTGAGCAGCTGGATCCAACTACCAGCAATATACAGGAGCAGCCTTGCTGGATGCATATAAAGTCTTCCACAGAGGGTCGACATAAAGGACTGACTCAATTTAAAATGAGAGTTTATGGATACAGCGCAGCGTGGCCATGACGAAACTCATCTCCTCGTGTATAACGAGGACAGAAAGAAGAAAACAGAAAGAAGATCCAAGCAGCACCAAACAACTGTCCCAGAGAAGCTGCAAACGTGCCTAGATACGTCATCGAAGGGTTCCTATTCAGACACATAAAACAAATAAGAGGAAAGTACAGAGGAAAGAGACAGAACAAAATTTGCCGAGCTAGAAGACCACCCAAACCGGATCCTGCAAGAGATATTAAGGTATGATGTGTATTTACTAATGTTGATTTTATATGTATAGCGACATGCTTTATTTATTATTTTTTTAATTGCTAATTTTAAATATTAACTTTCTTTTCTAAACGAAAATAATATGGGTAATTTAAAATTCACATGTGTTTCGATCCTAAAATACAAAACCAGATTATATAAAATTAATGTTTTTTTTCTGGGAAACAAATTCCCCATTAAATAGTTACCTTATCAGAACTTATGTCAATAAATCACTTTTTAAATGCATTCGAAGACGCTTCTTAAAACTACAGAAGTGTTTTCAGCTTTTAAAACACCAGATAAAGGGCCAGCCTCTTTATGTCGATAAATTAGTCTTCAACGTAAAACCACAGACATGTGTTTTTTAGTTCAGCCACATCAGTCGATACACAACCCCAGCAGGCATCGGTCGGTTATACAACCCTCGCTAGGCCCAAATAATAACAAACCCTCTTACGAGATATAAGCACGCCTTCTTTAACCAAAAATAAATAAATATATTACTGATCGTTATTTTACACTTATTTTAATTTAAATTAATTGTTTCCGTTAACCACCAACGGAACGTATGTTTCAGACAACCCTCAAAAAAATCTACAAAAAACGGCTTCGGCCACCAAAAAATCAACAAAACACTAACAATAGGCGCAAGAGGGGCCTAGACCCTCGTTCGAACGCCGAGTCACCGAACTGGACGAAATTAGTGCTATCTCTTCTGTAATTCTGTCTTTCAGTTCTTGGATAGTCTTGTGTCTTTACATACACTTTGCTTTTGATACAAACCCATAAAAAATAATCTAGAGATGTCAAATCTGGGAATCTTGCTGGCAATTCGATAGCTACAGAGATGAGGATTTATATCATCAGGAAAAAGCGTGGCTAATTCTGGAATTAACTCCAATTCTAAAAATGCCCAGTATTCTTTACCTGTTATGGTTGTATCCCAAAAATAAGGTCCAATAATGGTGCTAAATAATTCTTGCCCACATATTGATCTTTTGTCGATACTGCATAAGTGCCTCCACCATCCAATGCCGATTTTCATCTGACCAGTAAATACCTGCAGTTTTATTTATTGAATTTTCATTTAAATGGAAAGTCTCTCTATCTATCTAATTAGCCTTCTTCGGTCCATCTTTGGACATAGGCCTCCCCAATCATTTTCCATTCTTCTCTGTCTGTCGCTACAGTTATCCACCTAGAGCCCACGTGCTTCTTGACATCATCTGCCCATCTTATTTGTGGCCTTCCTCTGCTGCGTTTATATTCCCACGGTCTCCAATTTATGAGAATTTTGTTCCATCGGTCTTCTTTTTGTCTTATAGTGTGTCCGGCAAATCTCCATTTCAACTTTGCAACTTCTTGTCTAACATCCCTAACTTTGGGTTTCTCTCTTATCCACTCGTTTCTCTTTTTATCTTATGTGCAACATTTGCCTTTTCATTGCTCTTTGCGTTTTTATGATCTTGTCCATGTTTGCTTTCGTAAACGTCCACGTTTGGGAACCGTAAGTGAGAACAGGGAGTACCTACGCATTGATTGTATACCTTGGTCTTAAGATGTTGTGGATATCTTTTGTTTTTAAGGATGTAGCTTAGTTTTCCAAATGCCGCCCATGCCAGTCTAACTCGTCTTTTGATCTCTGCTGTTTGGTTTTCCTTGTTAAGTTTTATAATTTGGGTCAAATTATAAATGGAAAGTAGCTTTATAAAAAAGGATTTGGTTAAAAAAATTAGGATCAGTAATGCGGAAAAAACGAACGCGGTTTTTCCAGTAATGTATAATATATTTTCCAGTAATAACGTGAAATGTCAGTTTATTGAAAACCTGTAGATTTATCCACTAAATCTATATTGACTCAAAATAAAACAAGCCATAATAATGTAAAGTAATCAAACATTGCATGTTAATATTACATCTCTCAGTCAGTATGTTAGTAAATGGTGTTTACTAAGATATCATAATTTTAGAAGATTTCTTTCGATTATATCCGATTGGATAATTGCCAATGAACATTTTTGAAAGACACCTCAATGTTATCAAAATAGATTTTAAAATATCAGGATAGATAATTAAACTGATAATAAAATATGCTAAACTGGATTAACGGGGTGTCCTAATTTAAATTTGATCGTTTTAATGTCTCTATTCACAATTATTGAAAACACTTTTAAAGGTTATACATGCAAGAATATTCAGAAAAGTGAAGTACAGTGGCGTGCGATGACTTTTTCGAAAGGGGAAGCGATTCAATAAGGATATAAAAATATTTTCTTAAGGGTCGAGCCACTTCCCACCTGATAACACTCTGATGCGCTATAGGGGCTCTCTATCAGCAAAGTGCTTATGTGAGACGTCCTGGGTACAAGGACTCACACATTAAATCCTACCCCGATCAATGCGTGAGGCACTCTATTCCAGCTATTTCTAGTGACTAGTGACCTATCATTGATCTGTATTGCTTGCTCGGGCCTTGAGTCCTGGCTCCGTGCTTGGTTTTCTAAAGAAGAGTTCTATTTAATTTTTTTTTATATTCCGAGGTATTTTCTACAACACACAACTTTCAACAATCTGCCACTTATTTATACTTGAGGTCTATTCTCTTATCAACTTCTGATAATTGTTGAATATGGATAATAGGGCTAAAAGGATAATAATATTATCCTTTTTCAATGGATAATAGGGCAAACTTGGAAAGTCTGTCTTCGCTTGTTGAATTTCTTGTAAAACACTTTAAAAATGCACTTTAATACTGAAAAACTTCGTTTAACTGATGCACTTGTGGCTAGGATAGGTAGTACTAATTATTCACACAACTTGACCACTTCACACAGGGATTTGTTTAAACCAGTAGTGATAAAGAAAGCCCAGATTTCTGGGTATTTCTTTATCACTAATGTCAGTTGTTTCATAAACGACACTTAACTGAGAATGCAAAGCTGGGATATCAAAAAATTTTCATTAAGTATTTAATCGTAGTGAAATAAATTCCTCTGTGCATAATTCTACAAATTTTAATTCGTTAAAATTTTGAAAGCGAGAATTCATTTGTTGTAGAATATTATCAAAAGGTCTCTCTGTTGTCGACATTATCAATCTTCATTATTTTTCTTTCATGTTCAAACCCCATATTTTCAGTTTTATCCCAAATATTTTTAAACTGCTCTCGTTTTTTAATTATCGTATTAATAAAGTCATCAATTTGTCTTATACAAAATGCAATGACATTTGACTTCATCTGCAAAATGTCAAATAAAAGATCAGTAAAAGGAAAAATCTCTGCAAAAGATTTAAATCGAAATATTATTTAAACGAATGTATGCACCTAAGCTAGCATCCCTTAGCAGCAGTGACAGTCAGAGCACTCACTTTCGGAAGGCGCTAGGACGATCGCTTCCAGGGTACCAAAATTCGCGCGACTAGTGGGTGCGGTCATTGAACCCTGACCAATTTTTAAACGGGACAACTGCATGACAAGCGGCGATTTTGAGATGCGTTTCTGTCAGGAGTGGCCGAATAGTTGAATTGTGTGCATATTGAGTTCGTTCGTATGCGATTAATTTTTAATATTTTTCAATGCCTATTGCCTAGGTAATATGTAGATTACTTGGATTAGGGAAAATTTTTTGATAATTAAATATTAATTAATAATATATTTTCTTATATCGAAGTATGGGGAAGCGGTGCTTCCCCACTTCCATGGACCGCACGCCTCTGGTGAAGTGGATATGAGTAATAACCGTTTTGGCTTTCGTAATGGCTTCGGAACAGTAGAAGCTCTGTATAGTTTCACAACTCTTGCCCAAAAATGTCGAGACCAACAAAAAGATCTTTTCGTCGCATTTGTAGACTATGAAAAAGCTTTCGACAAAGTTAAACATAACATTCTCTTCTAATGTCTAACGCGAAAAAGACTCTACAAGAATGATATTAACATAGTGAGAAATCTCTATTGGACCCAAGAGGGTGTAGTAACATTAGATGAAAATAGCTCGTTTGCGCAACAGATAAGTAGAGGAGTGAGACAGGGCTGTGTACTTTCACCATTACCATTTAATATACCTATACTTCGAAGAGTTATTTACACAAGCACTTGAAAACTGTACAAAAGGGATCAAGATCAAAATTTATATTTAAGCCTCAATTTACTGTAGAGACCGTTGAGGAGATTGACCCTTTTTCTTATTCTGTCAATGATAGCTTTTAGCTACCCGCATAATGTTCTGCTGAACAGTACTTCGAGAAATTTGGGATAAGGAATTCCTTTCTTGGGATAAGGAAGCTTGGGATATTTGAATATGATAGCCTATGTTTTGTTGGGATTAGACTCCATCTGTTATATTACGTTTCGATATAGTAGTTCGGGTGAGTTTGAACAGTATACCGTTGGTATACATCTGTGTCTCGTGACGGTGTTATCTACATAAAGTATGACAAAAGGAACAAAAGATAGTCCAACGTTCAGAAGTTTGCTCACTAGTTCGACATGCCTTACTTGGTCGAAGGCTTTCTGAACGTCAAAAAAGTCTAGTAAGAATATTTTATCATACAGATTTTGTTGGTGTATGACGAGTCCAGTCAAATTTTGAATGGTATTGCTGTCTATTATAATTCTGTCAGACTCCTCTGTAGAGTTCTCTCGTAGACTTTTCCTAGAATGGCTTTGGGGGCAGCTGTGGTTTGCGGACTAGTCGCATAGTACTACGACGTTTACCTTCGTACCCCGTTTACCTTCAGCTTCTGGGTCTGTTGAATTTTCTGCGGGTACAGGACCAAGTCACGACGAAAAATTCGCTAAGTCGTGGTCTATGAAAAGCTAATTTCTTGTGGACGGAAAATCAACTGCCTCGGATTCTCCTGAGTACTCTCATGGTCAGCGGCAATGTTTTAGGCAGCTCTTGCGTCTCGTCAACGTACGGGTGTTGGTTGATTATTTACTAAACCAGTGGACTCAAAGTTATCCACCATACTGCTAATAGTCTTCTCAGTAGGACGATAAAATGGGTGAAGCGCGCGGAACGTTGACCGAAATAAAGAACTTCGCTAGTCCCTATTGTAGTACCCTGTATTTTTAGGATTATAGTTTCAGTAATGTAATTATCAAGCAGTTAGTACTAGTATTTTTTAGTCTTGCCTAGTTAGGACCAATTGACGAATAACCGAATTTAAAAAAATTCATCTTAAAAATATTTTGTGGGCCAAAGGAAGTTGTTAAGCTCATTACCTATTCAAACAATATACAAATTTTAATGAAACTGCTTTATTTACAGAATTAGAAAAAAATTTTAAATACAAAAGTTATTCGAATTTTAAATTATGATTTTTTGACATATTATATATCGCACTAGTGACGTCATCCATCTGGGCGTGATGACGTAATCGACTATTTTCTTAAATGAGAATAGGGGTCGTGTGCTAGCTCATTTGAAAGGTTATTCAATTCCCTATTCAGTAATATAAACATTAACATAATTATTTATACAGGGTGTCCAATTTTTTTTAATAAATTAATTGGCACAAAAAGAAGTACGTATGTAATTTATTAAATTCAAAATACATTCTACTAATGTCAGAAAACAGAAATAAATGTTTATTAAACAAATAAACATTACTTTTCACTTTAATCCAAGCAGCCATCTGCCTCTTGGCAGTTTGAACATTGAATTTAAGCAAAAAGCATTAGCAGCAATTTGAGCAATAAACTTTTATTTCTGTTTTATAACAGCAGTAAATAGTTATTTATGAAACAGTTCGTGAAGTATGCTTTTTGCGAACGCACGCGATATTTAGAGCACGAGCGACAGCGGCGCGAGTGCTATACATCGCGTAAGTTCGCAAAAAGTACTTCACGCACAGTTTCATACAATATTTTATCTACTCTACCATAAACAAATACAAAAACTGTAACTCTTCGTCACTGGAATTCATTTCTATTCTACAATTTTTAGAACTTTGACATTTAAAAATTCTAACTTCTTTCAAACCACAAAACTGTCAAACTTTTGTCGTAATTTATTGCTGATTATGTCATCACCGTGACAACGCGAAAGTTAAGGATATTTGATTATATGAAAGTGTGTTAAAAAAAGTGTGCGAAAAAGTAAGTCCCATTTAAAATACATTGTTACTTCACGTACACTTTAAACACTTCACGCACTGCTATCTATAATGACAGTTTTCACCAACTAAAAACTTACACATAATATGACAGAGTATATAAAGATATTTTAAATTAAATAAATTACATACGTTCTTTTTTTGTGTCAATTAATTTAATTAAAAAAATTTTTTTTGGACACCTGTATAAATGTTATATGTAAAATCTTAATGTTTATATTACTGTATAGATAATTGAAGAACCTTTCAAATGAGCTAGCACACGACCCCTATTCTCATTTAAAAAAAATATTCGATTACGTCATCATGCCCACATGGATGACGTCACTAGTATGATATATATGTCAAAAATCATGATTTAAAAATCGAATAATTTTTTTATTTTACATTTTTTTCTAATTCTTTAAACAAAGGAGTTTACAGGAGGTCAAAATATAGTGAATAACCCTGTACATTCCAAACTATAATTTATTATTTTAAGAGGAAGCCTTCTGTACACACTTTAATAGCTTTCAAATGCATTTGGACAATTTACATCAGAAACTAATGTATAACGCCCACATTCTAATCCTCACATTATAAGCTTCCTACTTGTAAGTTCACCCACGACAACTCATTATGCAATTTTAAAACGGCAAGGTAAAACAACGTAATTGCAGTAGAAGTAGCAGTAATAGTAGTAGTACATCAAAAGAGATTACTACTGATCTAAAGGCGAAACTACACGGTTCACTTTTGCCTTTCAATTTGGATGAAGCAACCAAATTGATCCTCCTCTCTCTCTCTCTCTCTCTCTCTCTCTGTCTCTCTCTCTCTCTCTCTCTCTCTCTCTCTCTCTCTCTCTCTCTCTCTCTCTCACTCTCCTGCGCGTGTTGTGTTGCTTCGGAGAAAGAGTAACCAGTCCATGACCAAATTGATCCATGTAAACATAAAAGTGAATCATTCAATGTTGTCTTTCAATGCATTGAAGGAGTTGAATATGATCAATGTTCTCACTTCCGGCATTCAATCTTCATCGCGGTTGAACGAGAAATGAACGTGTAAAGTGTAAATACAAGAATAATTAAACATTGAACGATTCACTTTTACAGTCAGTCGTGCGCGCCACTGTTTCGAGAAAGAGCCGTATACCTACTACTTTCATACACAATGGCCCCCCACTACTTAAAAATAGGGATATTGAGTCTATCTTTGAGGCAGAATTACGAGCTATTTATGAGCTCTCGAAGTTATATAATTTAGATTTTTGAACTCATCCCCTTCACCCCCAAACAACGCTTTAATTGATTTAACTTAAGAGAAAAATGCTGAGAACATTTAAAATATATCGTACCGCGGATATAATTCGTATCGGTGCCGTCCAAAATCCCGACAGCCAAAATTCCGACAGCCAAAATCCCGACGGCCAAAACACCGACACGCCAGAATCCCGACACGCCAGAATCCCGACAGGCCAAAATCCCGACATGCAACAATCTTCGCATAAGTAAAAATTCCGACTTTTGTTTAATACTTTTAATGCAAAATACTTTTGTTTAGTAACAAAAAATAAAAAACAGATGGCCATAAACAAAAAACAAGAAATAAATGTAATTAAAAAGAAACTTATCAAACCTGTCGGGATTTTGGGGTAGACCCAATTCGTATAGCGTATATCGCTGGTACCTATGATTAATGTGATTCCTAATAAATTTCCAGTGAAAATAATAATTCTTTGATAAGTGTTGGCGATACAATTCTTTTTTATATACGTGTCCGCGAAGATTATAACTCCCAAAATATTTATAACGAAAAGATGTAGTTCATAACAGATGCCGACGAAAACAATTATTTCTCTTTCTGTTTCTGTTTCTACCGACGAAACAATTATTTCTGAGAACTTTTTAGTAATTATAATTTTCGTGGACCTAAAAACAGAAATGATGTTTTTTACTGATACTCCTCAAAAAATAATTTTTTTCGCTAACACTTTATTAGGAATTATAATTTTCACAATCATATAATCGAAAATCATATTTTTCGCGGCGTTCATTGAAAGTTCTACTCTTACCGGCATTTTTCGGAGTTATACTTTTCGTAGGCGGCGGCGATATATTCTAAGAATAAACTGTTAAATCACGCGCATTTAGATTATTGAGCGCTACAACCCCTTCGCCACCCGAAGGGGCGAACCCAAGAAAACCACCCCATCTTCCCGGCTAAAGAGAGTTTTACTTAAAATTACATATCGAATTAAATTAATTATTTGGCGACTACATATCGTTTAATAATTTATGAGCTACCAAAATACGTGCATTTAGATCATTAAATTGCAATTAATTTTGTATAGTGCAGTCACTGAAGGTAAAAATCCTTATTAAGGTATTACCTTAAATTTCGGTGAACCTTCATCGACTTTCACGAAAATTGGTGAGTGGTTAGGGAATACCTCAAGAAACAAAGGTGACATGGTGCCACCTTGCGCCTTTATCCTGAGGGTGGATACCACCCCTTCTCGGGGGTGAAAATTATTTTATTAAAAATAACTTCACAAATCGATAGGACAAATTATAAGCAAAATTTATAATGAATATAATTCAATTTAATTACAACTCTCTCTTAAGCCGGGAAGATGGGGTGGTTTTCTTGAGAAGGGGTTGTAGCTCAATAATCGAAATGCGCGTGATTTAAGAGTTTATTCTTAGAATATATCAGCAATATGAATTATATCCTATCTATCTATCTATCAGCGAGGTTCCTACAGCCTCTGCCGCTTCTCGCATTTCGACCGCCATCGTTTTCTGTCCATCCATTCGTCTTCTTTGATGGCTCTATCGTTCATGATGTGCCGTACATTTTCTTCCCAGGCAACTGAAGGTCTTCCCCTTCTTCTTCTTTGGTGTGGTATGTAATTTAAAGCTTTCTTTGGCCATCTATCTTCATTCATTCGTTTCACGTGACCATACCACACTAGTTGTCTAGTTTCAATTTTATCTACACTGGAATATACAGTATGTGTCCTCCTTCTAATATCTTCATTCCTGATGTGATCTTTTTTAGACATACCACACGCTCTCCTTAGATAATCCATTTCTACTACTTCTATTCTTTTCCTATCTTTTTTTGTCATCTGCCAAACTTCTGCCCCATAAGTCTCTAATGGCTCTACCAAGGTACGATAGATTGTCAATTTCGTTTCTTGCCTTATATCTTTAGACCACAGTAGAGAGCTCAGAATGTTTACCGCTTTTTAGCCCTGCTGCGTTCTCCTTTCGATGTCTCTTTTGGTAGTGCCTTCTTTAGATATTATAGATCCGAGATATTTATATTCATTACATCTTTTCGTGGTTCTAATTTCTAACTCTGGATCTTCTTCATCATCCCCTATTTTAAGATACTCTGTCTTTGACATATTCATATTGAGGCCCCATTTTTCATATTCTTTCTTTAGTTTTCTAAACATGTAGTCCATGTCTTCCTTATCATTCGTTACGACTACCTGATCATTTGCAAAAAACAAAGTTGTTAGACATTTACCACTGCCTATGTCTATTCCCATTCCAGATACTTGTTTCCTCCACTGCTCTAGCGATGATTGAATATATATTTTAAATAAAGTCGGAGACAGACAACATCCTTGTTTAAGCCCCTTTGATATAGGGAATGATTCAGATATAAAGTTTCCTTCTTTAACGACACTTCTTGCATTTTTGTATATATTTGCGATAGCATCCATATACTCTCTACTGAGACCTACCTTCGTCAATGTTTGAAACAGTTTTTTCAAAGGTACCGTATCGTATGCCTTCTCCAAATCTACAAACAATAGGTGGGTAGATAGATTCCTTGCCTTCCGTTTTTCTCCTGCTGCAGAACGAATATATTATCAGTGCACGATCTTCCTGCACGAAATCCACTTTGTTCTTCCATGTCTTCGTATTCTGATTCTATTCTTTTCTTTATTATTCGACCGTACAACCTCCCTACTGAGCTGGTAACAGTTATTCCTCTATAATTAGAGCATATGCGTTTATCCCCTTTCTTGAATACTGAGCTGATGTATCCAACATTCCAATCATCAGGGATATTTTGTCCTTTTAAGCATTTATTACATCCGCGAAACGATATATTTTAGTTTTTCTCAGCATATTTCTCTTAAGTTAAACCAATTAAAGGGTTGTTTGGGTGTGAAGGGGATGAGCTCAAAAATCGCTACTATATCACTTCGAGAGCTCATAAATAGCTCGTAATTCTGCCACAAAGATCGATGTAATATCCCTATTTTTAAGTAGTGGGGGGCTGACTCAGCCCCCCCACTAAAATATTAAATTCCTGCTCAGTGTAACGAGCTCAACAAGTGTGAAGAAGACAGGATTGAAAATTAAAAGTATGCGTACTTTGTTCTTTTCTTGTATTTACACGTTCATTTTTCGTTCACCCGCGTTGAAGATTGAACGCCAGAAGTGAAAAAAATGAGCATGTTCAATTTTTTCAATGCGAGTTAAAGACAACATTCAATAACATTGAATTAATCACTTTTACGTTTACATGGATCACTTTGGTTGCTTCATCCAAATTTAAAGGCAAAAGTGAACCGTGTAATTTCGCCTTTAATAGCATTGCTTTCACTTCTGCTCCATTCAACCAAAGTGAATTCCATTCGGTTGAACCGTGTAATTTCGCCTTAATGAATAATGCAGTTAACTTAAGTTATCTTACAGTCGGAAATAAGCGCTAAGACAGACAAAGCCGATTAAAGCTTAAATCTCTTGGCGTAGAAGAAAATATCTTTGATAGATCCACAAGTTCTAGCAGAAGTAAAGTCACGTGTATGAAGGTACACATTATTTAATAATATACCTATCTACAGTTGTTCCTCTGTATCTTTACAAAAACGTAGTTCCGAATCTAGGCCGCCCTTCATCCATCTGTCTAGGATCATCATAGATTCCTTAGATGGGGGGGGGGGGGGTAGAGTTTGAAATTTCAAAGTACTTTTTGTGAACATTGTTGAAAGTGTGGTAGAATTATTTTATTTTTAAATTAAATAAGCATATTCAGTACAATTCAAGGATTATTAAAAAAATCAACGAAAAATATTGAAAAATAAGAAATTTTTTAAAGACACCTTTAAAAAATGGATTTTGCGGTGGACATCTCAGAACTCATCATTGGATAATATAAAACAAAAATTTCGAAAAGATTTTATTAGCCTATGACCCTATGAGTTTCTCGCGGTAATGCTGTCGAGTTTTTTCAGTTTTAACGATTTTTGACTTTTAGTCCATTGAAATGTTACATTTAGGGTTGCATTTCTTAGAGGAGTCAATTTTATTTTTTTCATCACCTCTACAAGGGGGTTTCGATATTACATTGCTCTCTTAGGGATTTCATCAATCGATAATCATAGAATATCTACGTACCTTGGTAACGTTGAAATTTTCTGTTTATCGCATAGTTTTTGAGGGTTGAAAATGGCCGATTTTGCAATTTTTAATCGCTTATTTCTCGAAAACTATCACATTTAGAGAAAGTCACATAAAATCTTTTTTATTTGGAATGATCCAAAAAACCTAAAAAAATTGTCCGATGCAAAAATATAAGTTTTAGGAAAAAACAAAAAAAAAACGTTTTGAAAATAGTGTAGCGGCCGCTTGATTAGCAATTAAAAAACAAAGGGGTTTTCGATATTGTATTGCAAAAAACTCTTCGGGATCTCATGAGTCGATGTTTAAAGAATATCTACTTATCCTCGCAACATTGAAATTTTCAGTTTTTCACATAGTTTTTGAGGGCTAAAAATTGCCGATTTCGCAATTTTTAAATTTTTAATCGCTTATATGTCAAAAACCATCAACTTTAGAGAAAAGTCACTAAGGAACATTTCTGTTTGGAATGATCCAAAAAACTTAAAAAAACTTTGTTCGATGCAAAAAAAAATAATTTTAGGAAAAAAACAAAAAAAAAACGTTTAAAAAATTGTTGACCCACTTTTGGACCTGGCAACATACAAATTTGTTAAATTGGGTCCTTTTTGAGTAAGATTGTGCAAAAAATCCGAATTAGAATATTTTTTCTAGAGGATGCGCAGTGGCTTTCTGGACTAATTGTCAATAGTAATACCACTAGTGATTCAATTTTCGCGATAAGTCTGTCGATTTACTTCTAAACGAAACTGAGTTGCTTGAAAACACCACGAGTCCATAGGTCGAGTGGTGTTTTCTTTAAGCAACTCAGTTGAGTTTAGAAATAAAAGACAGACTTATAAGATAAATTAAATCACGAGTGGTATTTTATTAGACTATTTCACGAAAAAGTGATAGGTCAAAAATTCAGTAGAATGAGAGGAAGGAATTTAATAATAATACATTTGATCTAGGTAACTCAAATCTACCCATTTTTTGAATAATTCACAATTAGTCATAATCATGAAATATTTATTACTACCATCAATTTTTCGCATGTTGAAGGCCCAGTCTTTTAGAATGAATGCTAGTCTTTCGTTGTTATTTTCTGCATCTAATTTGTAGTTGCGATCCACACAGAACATCATAAATTGTCTCCATATATAAGATTTAGATTTTCTTGTGTTACTCGGTATATTTTCTTCAATGTTTTGGTTTATAACTTCGTTTGAACGTAACGACCGAAACGACTCATTTTGACGTATACAGCTACAATAATTTTTTTGGCAAACGTCAAACTTTGCTTTGCGATCGGTATCCATGGTTACGTCGTTGAAAACACGAAGCTGATTAGACCAATCAGAATTGAAAGACAGTTGGTGTTTTCGCGATAAAACAAGCTGTCTTTGGTTTGTGATTGGTCAGATTATGTGAAAATTTTAAGATGAGTGAAATAGTCAATTCAATTTATTAGCAGATGCATGTTGGTTTAGGTAATGAGCTTTTAATATTATATCCCATAATAAAATAAGAAGGCCACTGACTCGAGAGGTCTCGCGAACTTTGGCGAAAATGGCAAATCTAATCCCGCCATTTAAAAGAACTGAAAAAAATAAACGAATTAAAATAATTATTTAGAAGTTTTCCAAAAATTACATAGCCTAAATTTTTTCCTGAGCTAGGGAGCTAAAAGGCTTTTTGGCTTAAGAGGTTTTTACATATGAACTAACTATACAATGCTCAATCTCAAATAATAATTCAGCCGAATGTAGATTTTACTACCTTATTTCGCTATAGCCTTTGAGAATACATAACAATTTTCAATAATTTTCAGTTTTCTCTTTTAAACAGGTATACAGCTTGTTTGGTAAAGAATGGGCCATAGCTTAACCTTAGATTCCTGAGCTTAAAATAGGTCGATTTAAGCTAACTTACCTTAGTACGAAAGTTGATAATAACCGAAATACAGGGTGCCAAAGTTAAACTTTTATTTGATTTATTCCTGAATATTTCCTGACAGGCATGGGATAACAATACGAAATTTGGTAAGCGGGGGTTTTTTTGGGACGAGAAATCTAAATTCGCCGCCAAAAATGACGAATTACCCAGAGGGCGCCACATACGTCTTTCAGCGCTCACTTAATATGTTCAATTTTTTTTATCCCCCACTCTACATACTTTTTAAATCAAAATTTTTATTCTCTTAACATTTTTACTTAAAATACGTATATTACATAATATCTCGATAAACGCAACTGTTTTCGAGATAAACGCATTTTAAATCTGCGATACAACACAATTTTTTGCATAATATCATTGTAGTTAGACCCGAAAAATAAACTAGAAACCATAATAATTGTGTTAGTTCTCATATTTATGTCATTGCATCGCAAATTCCATTTGAAGAAATTTGCGGTACATTTTTGTAAATTTTTATGATTTTAAGTTATTTTTCGGATGTAACTACAATTACATTATGAAAAAAAGAATGTGTGTGTACTATGTACGCACGTAAGAAGATATTCTTCTATTATATAATAGGTAATTTAAACGAAGTAAATATACTTAAAAGGTTATTTGTATTTTATTTAAAAATCAAACTAACTTTCTTATCTACCACTTTCAAAAAAATTTTATTAAAACAACTAAAAATAAAAAAAAATATGAACCGCCCGCCCGGGGGACTTGAACCCGCAACTTCCAATCTCAGTTCTAACGCATTTCTAACTACTCCATCGAGGCACTGGAAATAATTATGTAAATTTCGGATATAATTACACAACACGGCGACATATAGTGTAAAAATGTTATGCTTACATAATATTTTATTAATCCAAAAACACAAGAATTATAATAAATAATACATTTCCTAAAACCACTAATATATTCTTTTAATGACTTATTTGCACGGTTACAGATACATACATACCTATCTTGAAACATTAGCAACATACTGTCAGAACTACATACTGTCAGTGTGCGCAGGCGCGCGGTAAATGTACAATTTTACCCTCAATCGATTCGTCGCTAAAGCAGAATATCTTTAAAAAATTATGTTGCCTCGCAAATTTAAAATCATCTCGAAAACGATGATCCAGTTTAGCGATATGAATGTAGTATATCTTTTTTAAGTAAAAATATTAAGAGAATAAAAGTTTTTATTCAAAAAGTATGTAGAGTGGGTAATAAAAAAATTTGAACGTATTAAATGAGCGCTGAAAGACGTATGTGGCGCCCTCTGGGTAATACATCATTTTTGGTGGAGAATTTAGATTTATCGTTCCAAAAAAACCACCCGCTTACCAAATTTCGTATTGTTATCCCATGCCTGTCAGGAAATATTCAAGAATAAATAAAATAAAAGTTTAACTTGACACCCTGTATTTCGGTTATTATCAACTTTCGTACTAAGGTAAGTTAGCTTAAATCGACCTATTTTAACCTCAGGAATCTAAGGTTAAGCTATGGCCCATTCTTTACCAAACACCCTGTATTGGACATTCTTTATACTATACTTAATATTACGGATTTCTTATTTTTAAAGCGAATCATTTATGTATATACACGAATTATGTCATGTTAGTTAACAAGTGAACTGTTGTACAGACTGTCAGTACAAATATCTAGTCTAGGATGCAGTGCATTTATTCGTTATGGTGTGGTAGTTATACTGAAAGCCTCAGAATATAATTTACTATTCTGTTTGTGTAATGCCCGTGACATTCCTTTTCATGGCAGCATTATTTTACGAATATTCAATATCGATAACTACTAGACCATTCACTAAAACAAGAATATACGATATATTTTTTGTAATGGCTTAATAAATTGCGCAAAGGAATGTAAAGAAATACAATAAAAAATGAACTTCGGGAAAAATCAGAGTCAATCAAAGTTACAAAACTAATGTAGAGTAGGTATTGTAATTTCATTGAAATTAATCAATTTTAATTTAAAAAATATATTTCTCTCTGCTATTTTCAGTGGTTTTTAATATCAAATCGGTCAAAAAGGGTGAATATGACTAAGTCCTATAAATATTTTTTAAGTCTAAATATTACAACTAGTGGAAAAATACATATACCTTGGACACGAAATAAAGATCACAAGAGACAACCAAATATGCGAACTACGAAGAAGAATAAACCTAGCATGGGCATCCTATGGACAACTCAAGGACATATTTAAAAGTGATATACCAATTTCTTTAAAACGTAAAACATTTGACTAATGTGTGTTGCCTGTGATGACTTATGGTGCCGAAACTTTGACATTGACAGCTACAACTTCTAAAATGCTGCAAATAGCCCAGAGGAAAATGGAAAGGTCAATGCTGAGTATATCGCTTCGTGACCGAGTCAGAAATGAAGACTTAAGACGAAGAACAGGAGTTACCGATGTAATTTCCCGAATTGCCACCCTGAAATGGAACTGGGCCCGACACGTCGCCCGAATCAGTGATGGGGGGTGGACAAAGAGATTACATGAGTGGAGGCCGAGATTAGACAAAAGAAGTAGAGGAAAACCCCTACTCGTTGGACTGACGATCTCAAAAAAATGTCAAGAAATTGGATGCAAAGTGCTCAAAATAGAGCACAATGGACAAAAATAAGGGAGGCCTATGTCCAGCAGTGGACGCAAAGAGCTGGATGATGATGATAAATATTTTGGTAGGGAGCCCAAGCAGGGATTTTGAGCGTTACTCGAGCGCGTCAGAAAATCACATGGGGAGAAACCTTGTGCTCTGTAAATGTATCCTCACCATATTTATATGGACTCTTAATACTAGGGCGTGCGTTGAGGGCAGTCCGTAAAAAATCTATCCTTAGAAAAACTCGAACCCGTCAGATTGAGACAAGGTAAGTTAAGTACATAAAGAACAGTGTGTATTTAAAAAATCTGACGATTTGAGCGGGGCGTAAGGAAATGGGAATCACAAAGTTTATCCGAAATGAACATCAGATCATAAAACTGAATGATACGTGTTCAATGCTTGTCAAAAATCTATCGATTGATAGCAAACACGTTCCCCCACGGGGCCACTGAGGGGAGCTGATTAAAGTAGGCATCCAATGCTCCCCTACTCCTTCATATGTTACGTTTGCACGGGACTTGTGTGTAGTCGGTTCAGTTCGGCTATTCCTATTCCATTCCGCGGAACCTTTAGGCTAAGGTTACGGCTCCACGGGCGAGAAATTGACGCTAGCAGTAGCAGTAAAATGAACTTAAGGTTCCGCCGAACGGAATGGGAATAGCAGAACTGAACCGACTACGCACAAGTCCTGTAGTCGGTACAGTTCGGCTATTTCATTCCGTTCCGCGGAACCTTAAGTTCATTTTACTGCTACTGCTAGCGTCAATTTCTCGCCCGTATAGCCTTAGCCTAAGTTCGTTTTACGGGTACTGCTAGCGTAAATTTGTCGCCCGTGGAGCCTTAGCCTAAGTTCGTTTTACGGCTACTGCTAGCGTAAATTTGTCGCGCGTGGAGCCTTAGCCTAACATCGAGCGTTCCATGGCTCTTTGGGTAACACAAATTTTATTTCTCTTAATTTCTTAGTTATTGTTAAGTTTCTGCACCAGATGTAAGTACTGGAAACTACAGGACTTATGCGTAGTCGGTTCAGTTCGGCTATTCCTATTCCGTTCCGCGGAACCTTAAGTTCGTTTTACGGCTACTGCTAGCGTAAATTTGTCGTCCGTGGAGCCTTAGCCTAAGTGCGTTTTACGGGTACTGCTAGCGTCAATTTGTCGCCCGTGGAGCCTTAGCCTAAGTTCGTTTTACGGCTACTGCTAGCGTAAATTTGTCGCCCGTGGAGCCTTAACCTAACATCGAGCGTTCCATGGCTCTTTGGGTAACACAAATTTTATTTCTCTTAATTTCTTAGTTATTGTTAAGTTTCTGCACGAGATGTAAGTACTGGAAACACGCACTGATCAAAGACTTCTTTTGAGACACATAGACAGTTCTGACTTACGGACATAGCACAGCTTGTCGAATGCCACCCAAGTGAGTCCTATACGGCGACTGTTTGATCTATGCGTATCTTATGCTATAAATTTAATACTAACTTATAAGAGGCGGTTTCTTCAATATGCATGGCATTTAGTGAATTTGCACCTACAATGAGATTATTTCGTAAAATAACAATTTTACTCGTACGCTCCAATTAAAAACTGAAGTTACAGGGTTTTTATATCAAATATTTAGCCATGTCAAAGAATACATTTAAGATCTTCTAACTATGGAAACAAACAAATTGTGATCAATTTGCACGGCTTTATTCATTTCGCGACTTTCACTTTATCCCAGTCGGCCCGGATTATAGAAATCTCGACTTTGCAATTAAGAAAAATACTTTTGTCTTTCGTAAAAACCATTTCCACCGACTTCAGCCATTACGATGGCTATCAGAGCGCGACCGTGTCGGTAAGACGGAAGCTTTTTATTATCTTCATCGTCTGGCTAAGGTAATAAAGTCAAATAAGAACTTATTACTCCACCAAGGGTTATAAAAATCATTTATGAATAACAAAGCTGCCATAAATTGTGCTTTAGTGAGCTGCGGATTGTTAAATTGGCATTTGTTTTCATTTTCGAAACTTTTATAGTGGTTTTATTATAACTGTATGTGTCTCTTTTAGTCTAGTACAATAAAGGTTCCCTGTCAGTGGAAATCTGTTATTGTAATTGTATTTTTCTTATGAGACTATGAGACTTCCATCTACTATCCAAGGTTAAAAATCATCGTGGCTGTGTGGAATTGGTTAACCGTTGTTCAATCTCTGCTCTGCTTTATGAACCATTCCTCCAGGTTCTTAAGCCAGATTGTTTTCGTTTTTACACATTTTGCTTTCTTAGAATTTAGGCTAGACCAGACAAGCGATAATTTAAGGCGCTGTAAGAACAGTAAAATGAAGCGGCAGTAACTGCAGTAAAAGCATGGCCAGACGGGGATGTAAATTACGGCGTGACGCGAGATGTAAATACAGCGTTCTGGTCGTTGTTGTGGCTAGACGAGCTACAAATTTGGACCCAGGTCCATTAGTTTGCGACACGACGCACGTGTCGCATATAACATACATTGCGGAAAGATACGCCCTGAGTGTCACATCTGGCTTTGGTCCGAGCGTAAACCAGATGTGACACTCAGTGCGTATCTTTCGACAATGTATGTTTATGCGATGTGAAATACTGCTTTGGTGTGCGAGCTCGCTTATCTGGCCATCCACTACACTCACCGTGGGACCGATTTTCGCGCTTCGTTTTACTGCTCTTACAGCGCCGTAAATTGTCGCTTGTCTGACCGCAGCCTTAGCCTTACATAATATGTATATATCCTCTTATGGCATATCTTAAGGATTCAAATCTTTGTGTTTTGATGGTTAATAATATTATTCATGGTTCATTTCCCATTTTTCTAATTGATTTCACTTTTGACACTCATTCAAGTGCATACTTGTTTTAGTATCTATTCCGACCATCCATAAAGAATAGTGGACACATAGCACAGAAGCATCCTAACACGTCAAATGCTACGAGAAGCAAGTGTGCATCTTGTACAGTAAACTTACTGACGCCACGAGATGCATGAGTTTCCAACTTCTCCTCTAAGATTTCTTTGCTCTATTCCACTAACACGATATCATCTGCAAAGAGCATTGAGCAAGGAGCCCCCCTTCTTACCTTCTACGTCAGTACCTCCATAACAAGATTAACCCTTTCGTTCACAGTGTCCTCGATTAAGAACAACCTATTCTATATTTTTTTGCATGCGGCTCCATGTGTTTTTACCCTTGTAAAACATTGTCCCCGATTATGGACATCCTATTCCGTCCAATGAGTACTTGTGCTACCATCTATCAGTTTTTGAACAAAATATTTAATTTTTTGAAATATAAATTTCTATATATCATGCGACATTTCTATATTGACATGCGACAAATGCAATGTTCATCTCTGTATAAGTAAAGAAAAACATTGTTTTGTAAGATACCTTACAGTACTTATTGAATAAAATACTTTAGTTTTTTAAACGCTTTTCATTAGTTCAATCGTTTGTGTCAAATCTTTAGACGTTAATTTGACTGCCTTTTCTTCAATGCAAATGAATGAAAATTTGCACACATGCATTCGCGGGAACAATACACGACTAGTCAATAAAATTTTTTTTTATGTTTATTAATTGTTTAAATAAAAAAAGATTTTAATGCAAAAAGGCTTAAATTCTCTTGTTTTTTTTTATAATGAAGAGATTTGAAACTTTTACAGATTGTAGCTAATTATATGAACTATACATAATTTCACTTTTTATGTTAATTATTGTTTACGTTAAGCTTCATAAATAAACAATAAAGTTTTAAATTTTTTGCCGATTTCGACTACTTTTCATGTTTGTACATCATATTATGTTTTATACATATATTTTAATAAACATGACGATATATTTTAATATTTGAAAATCAACTAAAAAGCAAACAATAAAAAAAAATCAAACTCGAAGGATTATTCGAAAAAAAAACTGTTAGACAGATTAAATATACAAAAATCTTACATATTCGTTAAAAAATGAAAAACTCTAACACATTCGTTAAAGAAAAGCGTGGGGCGCGTCTTCATCGAATAAACGGTTTTCGCCCCACGCTTTTCTTTAACGACTGGGTTACAGTTTTTCATTTTTTAACGAATATGTGAGATTTTTGTATATTTAATCTGTCTAACAGTTCTTTTCGAATTTTGAGTTTGATTTTTTTTGATTTTTTGATTTTTTGTTGATTTTATTACAATATTTTTAATTTTAGTCGCTCCTCTGACTAAAGGAAAGCGTTTCTTAAAATTTTTTTTTATATTTTTTTTATTTTTGTCAGTATTTAAAAATAATTAAAAATTTTTACTCCATTTATCGTCTTAAATAGTAAACCTAGTGTTGGTAGGTCCATCAAAATAAACAGGGTGCGCTGACTGGCCCACTTGAAGAGAATGAACAAGATGGAGATTTCAAAACACATTTATAACCGAAGACCGAATGGAATGAGGAAAAGAGGCAGGCACAGAGCATGATTTAAGGTCCAGGTGGAAGACGACTTACGAGTATTAAGAGTACGAATAGGTCTGGATCCCGCGTATGAAAAAAAAAGTTGATTAATAGCAAGCTGAAAATTTGTTAATTAATAGCTTAAAGGTGTCTAGTCGGACAAACTTTGATATATGGGAACACTAAAAAAGGGGAAGTTTTAATTGTGGAACAGGTTAAAAATTTGGAACGGTCAGACCACGGAAGCGGCACATGTATTTTGTCCGACAGAACAGACTTAAACTATTCGAACAGATATTAAACTCTCATGCATAAATCAGACTGTCATGTATCACCAAATGGGCGTTTTAATGAGTGGAACATGTAGAATATGTCAAATGACAGAATTATGACAGGTGATAAATAGCAGTCTGATTTTTGCATGAGAGTTTAATCTCTGTTCGGAGAGTTTAAGTCTGTTCTGTCGGACAAAATAAATGTGCCGTTTTCGTGGTGTGACCGTTCCAAATTTGTAACCTGTTCCACAATTAAAACTTACCCTGTTCTAGTGTTCCCATACATCAAAGTTTGTCCGACTAGACACTGTTAAGCTATTAACAAATTTTCAGCTTGCTATTAATCACATTTTTTTTTCATACGCGGGATCCAGACCTAGAAATTGGAAAACCAAGGCAAAGGACAGGAAGGAATGGAAAATGATTCTAGAACAGACCAAGACTCACCAGGGGTTGTAGAGCCAATGATGATGATGATGATGATTATATTGCGTTACCGTTACTGTTTCTAATGGATATTTAGTTATAAATACATAGTAATAAAAGGTTGTTATCTCTTTTACGGATACAGGTTGTTGACACACAAAAATAGTTAATTAAAAATAATCAGTCTGCTACGGAGCTAATGTTTAAGTAAAACATGTCAAGTTGAATATATTGTTTGTAACAGCTGTTACATTACGAATATGAAATTAAATTATAGCTAATTTCATAAATAAAATATTTATGTTGAAATTTTTGATTTGTTGCAATTTTTGCCCTGAGAATATATGAATAATTAAGTATCTCGTCTTATTATGTACATATTGTTAAGTCTCTCGTCTTATTATCTACATATTGTTTCCCAGACCAAAAAAAATCTCATTGTTCCAGTACTATAGCGGCCCACACCCACGCATTTTTGTCGGCCATGTCTATGCGCGTTTCAGAGCGCGACCTTGATCCCAAAACCGCCATGAAAATTGTTATGATTGTTTATTTACTCTTTTGTAATCGTTGTTAAAGATCCACTTGTTGCCGCCGACAAAACAAATTGACCATACAGTCCTGGTCTACGCTGATGGATGGATTTTATAGTGGGTGGGTGGTTAATCATTGAAAATTATCGAGATTATTGTGTACCTGTTGATTGATTATTAAAAGTTAATGGGACGGGTCGCAGGGAGGAGAGAGTTGATGTAATTTTATACTATATAATCGATAAATTTTAATTGAAGTTTAGGTGCGAGCGTTGATAAGTTCAGAGAGGCGATGGTAAAGCATATGAACAGTGGCATAACAAACTCCGTCGGGGCCCCTCCGCAGAATTTGAAATGAGGCCGCCCCTTTTAACCCGGGAGCAGTCGCGCCGTTAGAAAAAATCCAACTTTTTATCATTTTCCGTGATAACTTAATGAACAATTTTGCAACATAACTTTCCACTTGTAAGTGCCTCGAAGAAGATTGTAGTAATGCGTAGAATCTTTTTTTAATTTTTTAATTTCATTTTTATTTTTTTTGTGGAATTTATGGCTTTGGTGGCAACCAATTAGTTTTAAAATTGTTAGAAATAGATATTTTTAACATAACAAGCAAACAAAAATATTATAAAATTGAACTTTGTTTTAAATTCGTATTGTTAGATTTTGTTCTACGCGCGACTGCTTACGTGACATACGTGAGCGCGACTGCTCCCGCGTTAAACAATTAGTAAATACGACTTATTTAACAAAAACTTTTTTCTACAACCACTATTCAAAGTGCACTTTTCTGCACGGTTTTATGTTAGCAAACTTGATATTTTCTCACAGTATAAGATATTTGACATTAGTGTGCAGAAAAGTGACGTTTCTGTGCCGCAAAGTGACGTTTCTGTGCCGCAAAGTTCTTTTCTGCACAGTTGACTACCTCATTCTGAGTAACGTTATATTCTGTTTACATCCGTGGACTACCGCATTCTGAGTAACGTTATATTTTGTTTACATCCGTGGTTAAACTTTAGACAAATATATAACCTATAAGACAATTATTATATTTAACTATAGCATAGAAACTAAATTATGGATGTTACAACTGTTTTATTTTACAATTTTATTCTTATTAAACATTTTATAATTATCAAATAACCAATAAGGATTTAGCAACCCGTGCAAGACACGTCGAATGAAGTAGGTTTTGTGTAAATCCGTGACTGCATAATGTCAATAATGTGTAATAATTGTTTAAATTTAAACAAATTAAGGCAGTGCATTAATTTTTTAACTGATTTCTGTGCAATTTATTTAGGTATAAGGAATTTAAATTGATTAGTAGGTATTAATTAAATACAGTTTAAAATTTATCACATAGGTACCTATTATAATTAATCGTCGTTTGGAAATTGTGATTTTTATTTTTAGGAAAAACTGTGCTTGTAGAAAAAGTTTAGTGTGAAACACGTGCAGAAAGGTAATTTCTCACTCGTTTGAATTGCGGCACTCGCTTGCGCTCGTACCGCAACTTCTCAAACTCGTGAGAAATTAGTACCTTTCTGCACTTGTTGCACAATATACTATTTTGTGTTAGCGTTATCATTCACTGTTCATAACAACTTACATTTCTCATCTTTATTGGTAGGTATACAGACCCATTCCAAATAAACAACTTCTTTTGTTGTTTTCTGTACAACTTACCTACAATACATGTAATAACCAGCTTTAAAACTAGTAAATGTTAAAACAATTCTTTCTTGATTTCTTATACAGTGTGTTTGCGTAGCTTGGAATCTATGGGAAACTTTTTTATTACATATCTATATTACGAAAAAAAAGTTATTCTTCATAAAATGCTCTGCATGGTATAAAACTTAAGTTGCAATAATCAGATATTAAGTTTTATTGATTTTATACGAGGTATATCAAAAAATATTAATTTCGCTCAATAGTACCTATAGGTACCACCTTTATATTTTACAATATTGAAAAATTTTATTATAAAAAGTTGTTCGCAATTAAAAACTATGTTTAAATATGCAATTATATCATTCCAGTTGAAATATTGTGAACTATAAATAAAAGGTACTTAACTCTTAGAGAGAAATTCATATTTTTCGACATACCTCGTATAAAGTTGGTAAAATGTGATATATTACGATTGAATCTTCGTTTTGAGGTAATGCAGAGCTTTTTATAAAAATCTGATAAGAATTTTTTCGTAAAATTAAAAAATTAATAATAAATTAGTTATTATAATTGTAATAAAATGATGTTGGTTATCGGTAATTTGAGAAATATTTGGAAAAATTTATTTTTTTATTTACAAGGATGTAATTACATATTAAAATTAAAATCGTATATTGTTAAATATAAAAGTACTTTATCCTTGAGTTAAATTCCTATTTTTTGACTTACCTCGTAAAAAATTGATAAGCTTTGATACCTGATGGTTTATCTGGCTTATTTTGTATCTCAGATTTAAGACCATTCAGAGCATTTCATGAAGAATAACTTTTTTCGTAAAATTGATAATAAAAATGTTTCCCATATGGTTCGAAGCCACGCAGACATACTGTATAAGTGCTCAAAAAAATTTATTGTGAATTTTCAAATTGTAATGTCTGACAAGGCCGTAACTACCAATGGGGCAACCGGGGCAGTGCCTAGGGGCCCCCGGCGAAGGGGGCCCCGCGATTGTAATCGCGTTATACTGCCTATAGGCAATATAACGCGATTAAAAACCTACATTATAGCCGAAGAATGTAAGTAACATTATATGTAGTATATTTTTTATGAAAACAGAAAAGATGTTATCTTGATGGTAAATATTTAGCTTAAAATAATGTGATTTCAAAATTTTTTTGTGTTGGTCAACTAAAATAGCAATATGTAGGTAGGTACAGGAAACTTCAGTCCTGGAGTACATTAAAATGCGTTTTCAAGTGGTTAAATATCAATTTTCCCGGACTCCTTCTGCTGGGTGATTAACCCCAGACCCCCCGGTAGGGGGCCCCCTGATCACGTTTGCCCCGGGGCCCCCAACATCGTACTTATGGCCCCGATTTAATGACATATTCGAATTCAGCATAATCAAAAAGAAAATAGAAACATTTTTGAACAAAATAAAATGATGAATTCACCGATATCTTTTAAAATTATTTAATATAAAACAGTTTTATTGTTTAAAGAATTAATAAATAATTAGAGGCATCTGTGAGTAGAACTTTTCACTTTAAGATAAGATATATAAACTAACAAAAAATGTTTTAGAAAAATATAAATTTGTTTGATTTTTTCCGAAACCGAAACAATGCAAGTTTTTCTACATTGACTTCCCTAAAGCGTAAGTGTTATAATTTCCTTATCTTACCGTTTATCTGTTGAGAGATTGTCCAATGATTACACAAGAAAAGTCGTCAATAATTGTTAAATAAATGCGTACCAAACTGATGCAACTATAACCGTAAAACAACACAAACATAAATAACATTCAATGTCAATGCAAACAACCAATATGAAATTACTGGCGATAATATTGTATCGAAATACTAAAAGTAGGTAAAGAACAGAGAGAAAGAAAACCCATTTTTAGATTTAAAAATATTGTTCTTAAATTCGGCCAATTGCAATTCTAACATCTTTCAATAGTCACGTACAAAGCATTATATAGTTTATTGTCGCTGCCATAAAATTTCGGTAGGCCGGAAGGGATTAAGTTTCTAGATATTATGAGATGATTCACTTGGCAAATACGTCTAGTTAGAAATTTTTACGTTTTTAAATTTAAACAAACAACGTAAAAATGATATAACAATAACAGATTTTTACATAATATCAGATGACAAGATGGGGCCCTTAAGCTATTGGGGCCCCCCGCAAGCTTCATGCTGCGGGGCCCTCTGTTACGCCCCTGCATATGAACTAATTTTAGCTTTCCCTGATGTACGTATGACAACTTCCAATCAATATTTCAAGAAAATTAGAAGAAAAGATAAAGCGAGAACTAATCTAAATTTACAATCAACATGCCGTAGAAATAAACAAACCAAGACACGTTAAATGCTACTAGGACTACTAGGAGCACTCCCGAATCATAATTTACAATGCATAATATACATTGTAAATCTCAAATCATGATTTCCAAAGTTTATACATTGTAAATTATGATTCGGGAGTGCTCCTAGTAGCATTTAACGTGTCTTGGTTTGTTTATTTCTACTGCATCTTTATTGTAAATTTAGTTTAGTTTTAGCGAAAATACATTAATCAATATATTATTATTTATCTGCTGTGTGCTCGTAAGTAGAGGGGACAATTAAAAGTTCGCGAGCGCCAGTAGTGACAGTGACAAGTAAGTGAACTTTTGTTGGAAATTTGACGTTCTGCTGCATTTAGAATTGCATATAATTTTTATTAAATGGCTCATGAAAGTTGTTAAACAGTGGCTCACGAAAGGGTTTAAAATCACACTCAATTTTCTCGTCTTTTTCACCCCTATAACTTGTTAAAATAATAGAAGTTTCATTATAGAAGTTTTCAGGGGCTTTTGGCCCTCCGTAATAATGTAATCTTTCGTTCTGCGTTTAAATTTTTCAAAAATACTTATTAGTTTGTTAAGGATTCGAAAAAGAAATTTACGAATTTCTCCTTTTCTCTTTAAATTTCCAACCGAAGTTATACTAGTAATCCGCTAGGTGGCGATACCAGCGAAGCTCACAGAGGATAGGCAATACTTTTCTCTTTAAATTTCCAACCGAAATGATACCAGTAATCTGCTAGATGGCGATACCAGCGAAGCTCATAGCGAATAGTTAATAAACAAGTACATGTTCAAATATGTAACTCTTTGATTTACAATAATATTTTTTGGCAACGATTTTGGGATTGAAACGTCGTGAAAACAAGTAGGCTAATAACTATGTATTTTAGAAAGGAACTATAACCGTTCTATAACGTTAAGGGGCTATCCTAATGTAAAAGTAGGAAATTCATTACTTTTTTGGGAATTTCTAAAATAAAAAGTGGGTACTATACCAATTCTTTTGAAAATTTGCATGAGCATTTATTATAAAAAGAAGTACATGTAAAACAATTTTCATAAAAAAATATTGAAAATTAAAGGATTTATGCGTCATCTACTGGCACCGTGAAAATAAGAACATAGCTCCACTGCTGCAGTGATTAGGACTAATAGAGATCCTGAAACATAAAATTTCACAGTTATTATTGAAATATAAGTTATTTTCTATACCATCAACTAATAGAGGTTTTTGATCGGGTAAAAAATGTCATTTTGGTGGTTTTTGAAACTGAAAATAGTTTATCTAATTTTAAAAAAAATTTCAACACTTCGTCATTTTTCCAAATTTTAATATATTTCATAAATCCTAGTTGATGGTATAGAAAATAACTTATATATTTCAATAATCACTTTGAAATTTTATGTTTCAGGATCTCTATTAGTCCCAATCACTGCAGCAGTGGAGCCATGTTTTTATTTTCACGGTGCCAGTAGATGGCGCATAAATCGTTTAATTTTCAATATTTTTTTATGAAAATTGTTTTGCATGTACTTCGTTTTATAATGAATGCTCATGCAAATTTTCAATAGGTACAGTACTTTTTATTTTAGAAATTCCCAAAAAAAGTATATTAATTTCGTACTTTTACACTACGATAGCCCTTAAAGGTGTTTTATTTGACATGGTCAATGAACCCGTAAATATGAAAAAACCGCGGAGTGTTTCCTTTTAAAGACGTGTGTTTTTGAGAAGGTGAATTAGTCCCTATGCACTAAAATGCATTAAGATGAATTCTATGCACTTTTTGTACATAAATATGTACAACTACATACAGGAATGTTCAAAATTAAATTTCCTATCGAAATTTCCTACTTTTTATTCTAGTCAAAAATAATTTTTTTGGCAAAAATATATTCAAAAAACAAACCAAAAAGCGCGGGAAAAATCAATTCCCATTGAAATGGTCTATTGTAGATGGTAGAAGGTTCTATAATAGGAGTAATTTCAATCAAGTTACGATTCATCAAATTTTTCTCCTCTTAACGATTTTTGGTAAGTTTAACTTAGTTTCTTTTACATTTAGGCACCTATATAAAATAGGTAAAATAAAGAGTAAAATAAAAATAAAAAAGTTAGTAAAAATGGTTGCAAGCAACACATTTTGATAAACCATATCTTGGTTACCGACCGTTAGTCCTAGAATCTTTTACAACCATAGACCATTTAACAGAACCTACAGAAAATAGCTTTCTTTCTTATTTAGCTTATTACTATCTCTTTTCTTTTATCTCTTATTTATTTTAATGTTTCTCTTTGCATATGTTCCCATAAATAGGCCTGCTCTTGCTATTCTATTCATTTCCCGTTATGGTCCAAGAGCTGTGAGACATTTTTGAGTAGGTATTTTAGGCAACCTGAAAATTTTAGAGGTGACTCTTCCATGATAGCGTAATACAAAAATGCCGGTCTGGCTGGATGGTAGCGGTTATTTTCCCCAAAAATCCCCCCCAAAGTTAAAAAAAGGGTACAAATTGTTATTACAAAAAATATCACTGACGTGACTTTAAGTAAATTTAAATATTCAAATATAAAGGAAATAAACAGGCCAGGCGATTTGAGGGCGATTTTAACTCTGCAAGATACTTGCATGGGCGCCCCAGGATTATTTTCAGGGGGTGCATCTGAACTTTAGAAGATTTCATCTTAATATGTACATACTGTTAACGAGTATAAAATATACAACTATACATGCATAGCTATGTACATTCCTTCCCGACAGGGAGGTGCAATTGTCATTTTGACAGGGTATTTTTTAATATTAAAAATAAATATTCTAAAAAAGACAGGATTTTTTTGGTGAAATCTTTCAACTGCGAGCTGATCAAACAAATTACACGTGCATGTAAATGAAAAGCGTTATAGGTAAGCAGCAGTGTGAGAAAGAGCGTATACCGATAGCTGTTTGCGTTCTCTGTTGTAGATGAGCGAGTCCGTTCGCTCGAGAAAAATAACGTGACCTGGCGATTCCCATGTTTTTGTGCCTCGAAAGGTTAGAATAATTATTATATATTATAGTTTTTTTAATAACTTTTTATTAATTTTGCAAATATAGTAGAAAAATACAAATTTATTAATATAAATATAGATAGGTACAGGTAGAAGAGTATAAACCTATAAACTAAATTAATTATGTGTCAGAATCTTGTATTTCTTCTTCAAACTACTCATCTGAGCTTAAATATTCATTATCTTCTTCTTCGTCAGACTCCCCTCGAGACCCAGATTCCTCTTCTACATGATCTGTAAATAGTTGTAATATGTATTTAGAATTAATTAGAAATTAATTAGTGACTAATTAATTGAGTTGCTACGTATTCTCTGTCCTTTTAAACGGAGTCGAAGCCTGGACAATCACGGGCGCACCTGAAAAATCTTGCCATTGTTGAGATGTGGTGTTATCGAATAATGTAAAAAATATCATGAATATACTCAGCTCGTGATATACTGAGTTTGTTATTTTTTATATTTAGATTACACTCCACTACTTTAAATTTTTCAACTAGGATAGGCATCGTCTTCCCTGTTCTCTTTTTTCTTGCATTTTTTCTTATATAACCAATCACATCACGTTTTTTTATTTCTTAGTATATGATCAAAGTAGCTTATTTTTCTTTCCTTCATAGTGTTGAGTAGTTCTTTTGCCTTTTTCATCTTTCCTAATGTTTCCGTGTTTGTTACGTGTTGTGTCCATTATATTATTTACAATATTTGATAACACCACATCTTAACAATGGCAAGATTTTTTCAGATGCGCCCGTGATTGTCCAGGCTTCGACTCGGTATATCACTAATTAATTTTTAAATAATTCTAAATACATATTACAACTATTTACAGATCATGTAGAAGAGGAATCTGGGTCTCGAGGGGAGTCTGACGAAGAAGAAGAGAATGAATATTTAAGCTCAGATGAGTAGTTTGAAGAAGAAATACAAGATTCGGACACATAATTAATTTAGTTTATAGGTTTATACTCTTCTACCTGTACCTATCTATATTTATATTAATAAATTTGTATTTTTCTACTATATTTGCAAAATTAATAAAAAGTTATTTAAAAAACTATAATATATAATAATTATTCTAACCTTTCGAGGCACAAAAACATGGCAATCGCCAGGTCACGTTATTTTACTCGAGCGAACGGACTCGCTCAGCTGCAACAGAGAACGCAAACAGCTATCGGTATATGATGTTTCTCACACTGCTGCTTACTTATAACGCTTTTCATTTACATGCACGTGTAATTTGTTTGATCAGCTGGTAGTTGGAAGATTTCACCAAAAAAATCCTGTCTTTTTAGAATATTTATTTCTAATATTAAAAAATACCCTGTCAAAATGACAATTGCACCTCCCTGTCGGGAAGGAATGTACATAGCTATGCATGCATAGTTGTATATTTTATACTCGTTAACAGTATGTATATATTAAGATGAAATCTCCTGAAGTTCAGATGCACCCCCTGAAAATAATCCTGGGGCGCCCATGCAAGTATCTTGCAGAGTTAAAATCGCCCTCAAATCGCTTGGCCTGTTTATTTCCTTTATATTTGAATATTTAAATTTACTTAAAGTCACGTCAATGATATTTTTTTTAATAACAATTTGTACCCTTTTTTAACTTTGGGGGGGATTTTTGGGGAAAATAACCGCTACCCTCCAGCCAGACCGGCATTTTGGTATTCCGCTATCATGGAAGAATCCCCTGACAAATTTTCAGGTTGCCTAAAATACCTACTCAAAAATGTCTCACAGCTCTTATACTATTAGAAAAGTGAGTTGTGAAGAGCCGTTTTTTCCCGCTGAGGAAGAAGTTGCAACGTTTGTGCCACAAACTGTTAGTTAAATTGCCCAAAATTTGGTACGTGAAATCCATTGCATTTCTTAATATGTCCTTTTTATTTTTCTTATTCACTTCTTACACTATTTAAGTCTCTCTGTCAATCCGAATCTCATTGTTACTGTATTATATGGTTCAAGTTTTGACTGGTGTAATTCGTAAATTTCTTCTCAAATTCAGACTCATACTCCTCGAAACCTCAGCAAATTTCTTGAACTCCAGTCTTCATCATAAGAACTTTGACAGTACAGAAGTTCAACAGTTGTTGACATCTCTATTCAAATCATTGTGAGTGCTTTTCTTTCCTACTTCTCGACCTACTCTCTCTCTCTCATATGGCGCTACAGCCTAAGTCGGGAACTGGCCTCCCCCAGCATCCGCCTCCAAGTATCTCTGTCCCTGGTTGCTATCCTCCCATTATTTACCCTTAATATCTCTTTAATATCGGTTTTCACTTTGTCTATCCACTTATTTATAAATTATTAAATATATTGTCAAAATTATAGGCCTATAACACTGATCTCAAAAATAGGCAAAATATTTGAAAAAATAATTAAAATAAGACTTACAAATTTACAAAATATACTATCTGAATGTCAATATGGGTTTCATGAGGGAAAATCAACGGAAGATGCAATCTGTACTCTAACAGCTAACATCTACAAAGCTCTTGATAATGCAAAACCATCTCTTTGTGTATTTGTCGATTTAGCAAAGGCATTTGATACGGTTTCATATAAAATGCTGCTGAATAAACTTCAAAAATATGGTATAAGAGGACTTGCATATAACATCCTAGAAAGTTATCTGCTAAATAGACACCAACATGTTTCTATAGATGGAGAAATCGGTAAAGGAAGAATTATATCTTACGGAGTACCACAGGGAACAGTCTTGGGGCCAATTCTCTTCAATATTTATATTAATGATCTATTTAGACTGAATATCACAGGTAAGATAATAAGTTTTGCAGATGACACAGCTATTTTCTATGATGCAAATACATGGAATAACTTAAAACAAAAAGCTGAAACAGATTTTGCTACAATTCAAAAGTGGTTTCAGTTTAATAAACTTACCTTAAATGTAGAAAAAACAAAATATATGCCATTTACATCATATGTTAATAACCTTCCAAATCTTGGCCCGTTAAAAATTGATGCAAAAAATGAAATTCCAAATACATACGAAATTAAATATCTAGGTATAATAATTGATAAGCATTTACGATGGAACACCCAAGCAAATAATAAAGTAAATAAAGAGGACTCTTATCAAGATTTAAATTTTTAAAACAATTTTTAGGAATAACTCATTTACGAATTATTTATTATGCACTTATACAATCTCAACTCACATATGGTCTTTTAGGATGGGGTGGAATACGCAATAATTACTTACATTCTATAAATATTATTCAGAAATGGATAATTAGAATTATATACGGGAAAAATTTAAGATATTCTAGTGAGCTGTTATATAACGAAAGTAAATTTTTAACTGTACGTAAATTATTCTGCTATAAAGCCCTTATACATATACATGAAAAAAAGATAATATTAAATTTTATCAGTCATGCCCATCAAACTAGATATATAAAACATAATGCAATTCTACCAAAATGTAATAAATCCATCCTCCAAAGATATGTTGGTTACATAGGGCCCAAATTGTACAATTTACTACCGGATAATTTAAAACAATTTAAAAATTATAAAAAACATAGGTATAAATATGAAATTAAACAATGGATTGGGAGCAAATCAACAAAATTTTGCGAAGAACTTATTAATGGACAATTCTAATAAATAAACTTAAGTATGAAATAAATATCGAAAATAAAGTTTACATCTATAGAGATTTTTATTATCAACTGCAACATTCCTTGAATTGATGGACACATTTATATCACAAATTACATATAGTAAAATTAGTATATTTTTATTTTTTTCTTATTTAATGTTAGAGTTTTTAGTATTTTTATAAATTCCCATATAACTGTTGTTCTGAAGCTATTTCCTTGTGGCATTTTTATGATTAATTATTTATATGGGAAATAAGCCACAATTAAAATGAAAAAAATAATTTTATTAACGTTTCGACGCCCAAATCGGGTGCCGTTGTCAAAATACAAAATATAAAAAGTAATATTTTGTATTTTGACAACGGCACCCGATTTGGGCGTCGAAACGTTAATAAAATTATTTTTTTTATTTTAATTGTGGCTTATTTCCCATATAACTGTATACATTTATACAATTGTTAAATATTCTTTGTTTTTGTTTATATTGTAAGTTAATATATTATATTTTTAAGTCTCACGCACAAGGGGTGCTACTTTTGTATGTATATTAATAATATATCCTCGTCCAATTTACTTACCGTTGCACGTCATCCGCGCCATAGCCTGTGACACGATACCAACACGAAATATTTAGGCGGTGGGTGTGTTCTTTTTTAGAATCAAAATGATTCTAAAGGGGAACACACCTACCGCCTAGATATTTCGTGTTGGTATCGTGTCACAGGCTATGGCGCGGATGACGTGCAACGGTAAGTAAATTGGACGAGGTATATATACAAGGTAGCTCAACATCACTGAGTTATTTATGTTTATTTAGGTAGTACTCATTATGCTTTTTATTTTTTGTAAATCTTTATTGTTATTCCTAAATAAATATTATTATTATTATTATTTCTTGGTCTTCCTACTGGCAGACGTCCCACCGTAGTTCCACTAAGCGTTCTACTAGGTGTTCTGTCATTATCCATTCTTATAAGGTGACCTGCCCAGCGCAATCTTTGTATTTTTCCTCATCCTACTTAAGTGAAGTTATTTCAAAGTTAAGAAAGTTCAAAATAAAACAAGAGACTAAATTATAGTTACGTCACAGAAATCAATACTTAAAATCGTTTATTGAAACGATTTTAGTGTGCATATTTTTTAATTTATTTAAAATTGTTAAATATTTAATGTTACTTACTTAATATTCTTGTAGTCTGCACCTTATATAATAGAGAGTTATCAAGTAACTCTATGAGAATACGGTAACGTTATAAATAACATGTAAAGTATACAGTAAAATAGCGTTACCGTATTCTCCTAGGGTTACTTGATAACTCTCTAATATATAATTTTAAATCAGTAATCAAAAAGATCATACATTTTATTTGGTCTGAATATATCTCGATAGAAAAATAATTGTCAAAATATCTCAACCATTAACTAGTCGGAGAGATAGAAGCGGATTTTGTGCGTGATAAGTAATATGAAAAAACTATACGGGGATATGATGAATTAGTTGTGTACATGACTTTCACCAACGGCCGGAAACCAGAGTGGGGGCCGATGGTGGTTATAAGGGGTCAAAGTCGCGGTTTTTATTATTTTTTTTTATGACGCTCATGATCGAGATAGTGCACCAAAATTTGGGAATACGTAGGTCATGACGTACCTAAGTAAAATCTCTAGGAGCGGAACGCTGCGTGGCCGACAAAGGGGTGGGGGTAGGGGTGAATATAAAAAATATAAAGGGTTTTTTGCGACGTTCGTGATTGAGATAGTGGACCAAAATTTGGGAATAAGTAGACCATGACATTACTAAGTAAAATACCCAGAGCCGGAAACCAGAGTGGGGGACGAGGGTAGTTATAAGGGTCAAAGTCTCCGTTTTCATTATTTTTTTTTTGTGACGCTCATGATCGAGATAGTGCACCAAAATTTGGGAATAAGTAGGTCATGACATAACTAAGTAAAATCTCCAGGGGTGGCACGCTGCGTGGCCGACAAAGGGGTAAGGCAGGGGTGAATACAAAAAATATAAGGGGTTTTTTGCGACGTTCGTGATTGAGAGAGTGCACCAAAATTTGGGAATAAGTAGACCATACCATAACTAAGTAAAATCCTCTGAGCCGGATACCCGAGGTGGGGGACGAGGGTAGTTATAAGGGGTCAAAGTCGCTGTTTTTATTATTTTTTTTTGTGACGTTCACGATCGAGATAATGCACCAAAATTTGGGACGCTGCGTGGCCGATAAAGGGGTAAGGTAGATGTGAATATAAAAAATATAAGAGGTTTTTTGCGACGTGCTAGATTGAGATAGTGCACCAAAATTTGGGAATAAGTAGACCATGACTTAGCTAAGTAAAATCCCCAGAGCCGGAAACCAGAGTTGGGGATGAGGGAAGTTTTAAGGGGTCAAAGTCGCAGTGTGTATTATTTTTTTTTGTGACCCGGCACAACATTTGTTCCCCACGCAGCGTTCCGCCCCTGGGGATTTTGCTTAGTAATGTCATGATCTACTTATTCCCAAATTTTGGTGCACTATGTCGATCACGAACGGCAAAAATACCCCCATATATTTTTATACTCATCCCTGCCTACCACCCCTTTGTACTCCAAGCATCGTTCCGCCCCTGGGGATTTTACTTAGTTACCTCATGACCTACTTACTCCCAAATTTTGGTGCACTATTTCCATCATGAGCTCATAAAAAAAAATAATAAAAACCGTGACTTTTACCCCTTATAACTACCCTCGTCCGCCACTCTGGTTTCCGCCTCTGGGGATATTACTTAGTTATGTCATGGTCCACTTATTCCCAAATTTTGGTGCACTATCTCAATCACAAACGTGGCAAAATACCCCTACATTTTTTTATATTCACCCCTGCCCCACTCCTTTGTCGGCCACGCAGCCTTCCACTCCTGGAGATTTTACTTAGTTACGTCATGACCTACTTATTCCCAAATTTTGGTGCACTATCTCAATCATTAGCGTCACAAAAAAAAATAATAAAAAACGGGACTTTGATCCCTTATAACTACCTTCCTCCCCCACTCTGGTTTCCGGCTCTGGGGATTTTACTTATTTATGTCATGGTCTACTTATACCCAAATTTTGGTGCACTATCTCAACGAACGTCGCAAAAAATCCTTTATATTTTTTGTATTCACCCCTACCCCCACCCCTTTGTCGGCCACGCAGCGTTGCGCCTCTAGAGATTTTACTCAGGTACGTCATGAACTACTTATTCCCAAATTTTGGTGCACTATCTCGATCATGAGCGTCATAAAAAAAAATAAGAAAAACCGCGACTTTGACCCCTTGTAACTACCCTCGGCCCCACTCTGGTTTCCGGCCGTTGCTTGGTGAAAGTCATGTACACAACTAATTCAACATATCCCGGTATAGTTTTTCCATATTACTTATCACGCACAAAATCCGCTCCCAGCTCTTAGACTAAAGATTCTTAACCAATAAAATAAAAGAAATTTCAATTACTGCCAATCCAATTCTTTTCAACCGCAACTAATGCCTGTAACATTGTAACTAATTTTGTAATGTGAAGCTCAAAGTTGGCTACAAGTTTTGTTATTAACTTTTATTGCTATCTATTACTATAGCGGATCTACTAAGCTTTATCACACTAATCAGTCACCCTGATTTTGTATTTACCTGTACGGGTGTGCTGCGCAGCAATGAACGCCACCTGTATCAGCAGCCAGATGCCAGATGGCCGGTACGGTGTTCTAGGAAGCATAGGGAACAATATATGAAAGAATCAGCTGTCTTGAAATATTTTCTCGAAAACGTTGCTAGCTCTTAGACCATAAGAAACTTCTTCTGGCGTTGATAGAAATCCTAGACGACGAAAAAAGCTAATAAACAAAACGGAACATTTAAGGGTTTTCTTAAGATTAAATTATTACTACAAAGAAACTGATACACCGTTTTGTTAATTAGCTTTTCTCGTCGTCTAGGATTTCTATCAACGCCAGAAGAAGTTTCTTAGTTGCGGTTGAAAAGAATTGGATTGGCAGTAATTGAAATTTCTTTTATTTTATTGGTTAAGAATCTTGAAAGAGAGCTCCGAGTTTGTTAATGGTTGAGATGTTTTGACAATGTTGTTCTGAAGCTATTTCCTTGTGGAATTTTTATAATTAAGTATTTTCTATGGGAAATAAGCCACAATTTTACTAAAAAATGAATGTATTAACGTTTCGAAGCCCAAATCGGGTTTCGTTGTCAAAATACAAAATACTATTAAAATAAACAAAAATGTTGTTGCTAAGTAAAAAAATTCTTCTAATAATTTATTTAATCTGACTCATTTATATTGGCAATTCAGACGTATATTATACATTTTAAAGTAGAAGACTTTAAAATGATATCGCCAATATTTATGAGTTGCGTTCCTGGGACGACTTTACTAAAAGATAGTTCATTCGATTACATGAAATCAATCCCAACTCAAGAATATCCGTCGCAAAAAAATCATAGCATGTGATCTGTCTTTAAAAAGACAACCAAATGCAACGATGACAGTAAAATTCTCGCGTTAGAGATTCCATAGTAAATCACGAGGGAAAACCAGGAAAAAACCTCGTGATACTATCCCGACATCGTAAGTATTATTTGGTCTTACATTTAATTTACTTTCAAAAAAATAATACCAAATTCTGACTTTAATATGTTTAAATTATAAATAATATTAATAATACATAGATATATAATAAGTAATACTAAAATATAAAATTTGTACTAACTCGATATGTTATTGACTTACTAATCGTGGTATTTTCTTTCTATTGACTTCCTCTTTCAGTATGGGTAACCACATCCTACTGCATTCTACCGAGGAATTTGCGACACAATTGGTTTCATTTAGCATAATTAGAGCCGCTTCTTTGATTTTTCTCTTTTTACTATCTGATTCTTTCAGGACTATACTTGAATCTCTCCACTGAACTCTATGTTCATTATCCCATGCGTGTTGACATATTTGAGATCTATCAAATTCTCTATTTTTAATATAAGACTGATCACTTATTCTAACGTTTAATGGTCTTGATGTTTCACCTAAATAAAATTGTTCGCATTCACAAGGTATTTTATAAATGCAATTCTTTGTTCTTTCTTGTTCATTGTTAGGTTTAGTTTTAGATAGAATAGATCTCAATGTGTTTGTTGTTTTGAATGTTGTTGAAATGTTGAATTTATTTCCTATTGTTTTAAGTTTCCGTGATTTACTATGGAATCTCTAACGCGAGAATTTTACTGTCATCGTTGCATTTGGTTGTCTTTTTAAAGACAGATCACATGCTATGATTTTTTTGCGACGGATATTCTTGAGTTGGGATTGATTTCATGTAATCGAATGAACTATCTTTTAGTAAAGTCGTCCCAGGAACGCAACTCATAAATATTGGCGATATCATTTTAAAGTCTTCTACTTTAAAATGTATAATATACGTCTGAATTGCCAATATAAATGAGTCAGATTAAATAAATTATTAGAAGAATTTTTTTACTTAGCAACAACATTTTTGTTTATTTTAATAGTATTTTGTATTTTGACAACGAAACCCGATTTCGGCTTCGAAACGTTAATACATTCATTTTTTAGTAAAATTGTGGCTTATTTCCCATAGAAAATACAATGTTTTGACAATATTTATTCTATCGAGATATATTCAGACCAAATAAAATTTATGATCTTTTTGGTTATATTGTATTTTGGAGTCGCTCTGAAATACTATAATAATGATGGTATTAACACTATTGATAAAAGAATATGAAACGGAGTCAATGTATACATATCATATAGACCAGGACGCATCTGTAAAAATATTAGTACATTTGGACGTTGAGAGGTGACTCAAATTTTTTTGCAGAAATTCCTTGAAAATAACTCCAATAATAATATTTGAGTTATCCTCCCTCTCAAAAAAGTCCGGAACATAATCAAAATGTCAAAAAATGAAGAAAAAATTCGATTTTTTTCTTCGTTTTTTGATTATAACTTTAAAAGTATTCATTTGCGAGAAAAGTTGTACTGACATAAAAGTTGCATAATTAAATTTCCTACAATATAGAATTGGTTAAAAATTTAAAAAATAGTCACCCTTGTTGCAAAATAGCAATAATTGCGAAAAAAACCATACAAAAACCAGTATTTGCATTTTACGTTTTTCAACCATTTATGCTACACAACAAGGACCTTCATATTTCACCCAGAACAACTATACAGATCTAATAGATGTAATAGATGTAATAAAAATTAAAATGTATCAATCATTATCAAAGGCCATTAGAATGCCCAATCAGAGCAATCTATCCGCTGTCCTGCGCGTAGCACCAATAATTAATGTTTATTTAAAAAAATTCCTGACGCCGTGATAGTTAATCGATTTTAGTTTTGCATCTATTAGATCTATTCTATCTAAAACTAAACCTAACAATGAACAAGAAAGAACAAAGAATTGCATTTATAAAATACCTTGTGAATGCGAACAATTTTATTTAGGTGAAACATCAAGACCATTAAACGTTAGAATAAGTGATCAGTCTTATATTAAAAATAGAGAATTTGATAGATCTCAAATATGTCAACACGCATGGGATAATGAACATAGAGTTCAGTGGAGAGATTCAAGTATAGTCCTGAAAGAATCAGATAGTAAAAAGAGAAAAATCAAAGAAGCGGCTCTAATTATGCTAAATGAAACCAATTGTGTCGCAAATTCCTCGGTAGAATGCAGTAGGATGTGGTTACCCATACTGAAAGAGGAAGTCAATAGAAAGAAAATACCACGATTAGTAAGTCAATAACATATCGAGTTAGTACAAATTTTATATTTTAGTATTACTTATTATATATCTATGTATTATTAATATTATTTATAATTTAAACATATTAAAGTCAGAATTTGGTATTATTTTTTTGAAAGTAAATTAAATGTAAGACCAAATAATACTTACGATGTCGGGATAGTATCACGAGGTTTTTTTCCTGGTTTTCCCTCGTGATTTACTATGGAATCTCTAACGCGAGAATTTTACTGTCATCGTTGCATTTGGTTGTCTTTTTAAAGACAGATCACATGCTATGATTTTTTTGCGACGGATATTCTTGAGTTGGGATTGATTTCATGTAATCGAATGAACTATCTTTTAGTAAAGTCGTCCCAGGAACGCAACTCATAAATATTGGCGATATCATTTTAAAGTCTTCTACTTTAAAATGTATAATATACGTCTGAATTGCCAATATAAATGAGTCAGATTAAATAAATTATTAGAAGAATTTTTTTACTTAGCAACAACATTTTTGTTTATTTTAATAGTATTTTGTATTTTGACAACGAAACCCGATTTGGGCTTCGAAACGTTAATACATTCATTTTTTAGTAAAATTGTGGCTTATTTCCCATAGAAAATACAATGTTTTGACAATATTTATTCTATCGAGATATATTCAGACCAAATAAAATTTATGATCTTTTTGGTTATATTGTATTTTGGAGTCGCTCTGAAATACTATAATAATGATGGTATTAACACTATTGATAAAAGAATATGAAACGGAGTCAATGTATACATATCATATAGACCAGGACGCATCTGTAAAAATATTAGTACATTTGGACGTTGAGAGGTGACTCAAATTTTTTTGCAGAAATTCCTTGAAAATAACTCCAATAATAATATTTGAGTTATCCTCCCTCTCAAAAAAGTCCGGAACATAATCAAAATGTCAAAAAATGAAGAAAAAATTCGATTTTTTTTCTTCGTTTTTTGATTATAACTTTAAAAGTATTCATTTGCGAGAAAAGTTGTACTGACATAAAAGTTGCATAATTAAATTTCCTACAATATAGAATTGGTTAAAAATTTAAAAAATAGTCACCCTTGTTGCAAAATAGCAATAATTGCGAAAAAAACCATACAAAAACCAGTATTTGCATTTTACGTTTTTCAACCATTTATGCTACACAACAAGGACCTTCATATTTCACCCAGAACAACTATACAGGGTGTCCCGAAAAGATTGGTCATAAATTATACCACACATTCTGCGGTCAAATATAGTTTGATTGAACCTAACTTACCTTAGTACAAATGTGCTCATAAAAAAAGTTACAGCCCTTTGAAGTTACAAAATGAAAATCGATTTTTTTCAATATATCGAAAACTATTAGAGATTTTTTATTGAAAATTGACATGTATCATTCTTATGGCAGTAACATCTTAAAACAAAATTATAGTGAAGTTTGTCCATCCCATAAAAATTTTATGGGGGTTTTGTTCCCTTAAACCCCCCATACTTTTGTATACATTCCAATTAATTCATTATTGTGGTATCATTAGTTAAACACAACGTTTTTAAAACTTTTTTGACTCTTAGTATTTTTTCAATAAGCCAGTTTTTATCGAGATGCGGCTTTTTTTTAATATATTTACATAAAAATTTTATGGGGTTTTGTTCCTTTAAACCCCCCAAATGTTTGTGTACGTTCCAATTACACTATTATTGTGGTACCATTAGTTAAAAACAGTGTTTTAAAAACTTTTTTGCTTCTTAGTCTTTTTTTGACAAATCACCTTTTATCGAGATATGGCTTCTTTTTCAAAATATACATAAAAATGTAAATTATAAATACATTTTCAGATTATTAACAGGTCTCTATAATCGTACTTAACCATATACAAATATGTGGTGGATTCGACAAATATTCAAAATAGGTCGATAAACACTGGCTTATCAAAAAAGTACTAAGAGGCAAAAAAGTTTTAAAAACATTTTGTTTAACTAATGGTTTCACAATAATAATTTAATTGGAACGTACACAAAAGTTTGGGGGGGGGGGGGGGGTTTAAAGGAACAAAATCCCCTTAAAATTTTTATGGGGTGCACAAATTTCACTTTAATTTTTTTTTTAGGATGTTGCTGCCATAATAATGGCACATGTCCATTTTCAATGAAAAATCTCGAAGGGTTTTCGATATATGAAAAAAAATCGATTTTCATTTTGTAACTTCAAAGGGCTGTAACTTTTTTTGTGTGCACTATTGTATATAGGTAAGTGAGGTTCAATCAACATATTTTTGACCCCAGAATCTGTGGTATAATTTATGACCATTCTTTTCGGGACACCCTGTATAATACAGTAAAACAATGCTGTAAATTTCATTAAGGTCGGTTAATATAGATTTTGCAAAATAAATTTTGCAATCCAGCTTTCGCAAAAAAATTCATTTTTTCAAAATGTTACAAGACTGAAAATAAAGCAGATAGCAAGTTGAAATTTTTTTTGCTTATAGAAGTGTATTGTACCTTTCATTTGCAATTTGCAAAACTAAAATCGATTAACTATCACGGCGTCAGGAATTTTTTTAAATAAACATTAATTATTGGTGCTACGCGCAGGACAGCGGATAGATTGCTCTGATTGGGCATTCTAATGGCCTTTGATAATGATTGATACATTTTAATTTTTATTACATCTCGTATAAATAAATAAATTTGTTTATTGCAAAATAAAAACACATACTCTATCCTTTGAAATAACACTTTTTTTAGCAAAAACTTTCTTCGTTTATATATTTTAACTTAAAAATAAAAGTTTATTATTTTTAAACATATGCAATTGTTTAAACAATATTTCACAAACAATAATAAAATTAGTTTGATTTTTGTGGAATTAAAATATTAAAATACAACAAAATATAGAGTAAGAAAATAATATATTAGATAAAGATTCAAAGAAATTTTGGTGGAAATCAACTTGTGTGAATCGAACACCGCTGTCCTGCGGTAACACCACTAAAAATTAATGTTTATTTAAAAAATTTCCTGACGCCGTGGTAATTATTCGATTTTAATTTTGCAAATTGCAAATGAAAGGTACAGTACACTTCTATAAGCAAAAAAAAATTCAACTGGCTATCTGCTTTATTTTCAGTCCTGCAAAATTTTAAATAAATGAATTTTTTTTTTGCGAAAGCTGGATTGCAAAATTTATTTTGCAAAATCTATTAAACCGATCTTAATGAAATTTACAGTGTTGTTTTACTCTATCATAAAATTTTTCTGGGTAAAATATGAAGGTCCTAAGTGTAGCATAAATGGTTTGATAAACGTAAAATGCGAATACTTGTTTTTGTATGGTTTTCTTTCGCAATTATTGCTATTTTGCAACAAGGGTGACTATTTTTTAAATTTTTAACCACTTCTATATTGTAGTAAATTTAATTACGCAACTTTTATGTCAGTACAACTTTTCTCAGAAATGAATAATTTTAAAGATATAATCAAACAACCGGTAAAAAAATCGAATTTTTCCTTCATATTTTGACATTTTGATTATTTAAACAATGTTCCGGACCATTTTGAGTGGGAGGATAACTCAAATATTATTATTTGAGTTATTTTTAAGCAATTTCTGCAAAAAAATTTGAGTCACCTCTCAATGTCCATCTCAAAACAGATGCGCCCTGGACTAATAGTAAATATATACCGGGTGTGCCAAAAGAAGTGGGACGGTCGAATATATCGCGAAATGAACATCGGATCGAAAAACTGAAAAATACAATTCTGCAAAAAATTGATTGGTTTATACTTTTTGTGAACTTAGGGAATTTTGAAAAAGATCGCAATTGTGATTAAGGATTTGAACAGAGTTCAACCGGTGGGATAGTTATTACAGTGTGGCATATTTTTATTGTGTCATGCTTAATTCGTAGTAGAACAAAAAGAAAACAGTTTAAGTTTTTAATCTAATAGCACATAAAACGATATTTAAAACACCATTTTATATCCTAGCAGATTAAAAATAATGGAAAACTTTTGGTTACACCATCCGAGGCTTCTAAAAATCAAGCCATGCGGATTCTGAGACTATAGGAAGATGAGGGAATTTTACAATTTATAATTCACATCCCATCTGCTAAGGAGGTAAATTTCCAGCGAGAATGGTTCCGTTAGTACTCCAAATAGTAAATATATAAATTAAAAATGACGTGACGGCACGTGCAGTATTATCTTGGTTCATTCAGAGAGAAGAGCATATGTATCTCCTGATGAGGGGTTAAGAAGCCCCGGAACCGGTAGAGATTCTTGCTGTACCTACTCTATGATTGAACAAGCGAACCTTGAATATAATGCGATTGCAGTTTCGGGTTGCAACGAAATTGAAAACGTTCATTCATTTTTAAAATTAAAAGAATTTAAAATTCTGTAATATACAGAATTACGACAAATAACATTTAGAATTAAGAATGAAGAATTAAGACTACATTAAGAATGAATTTAATTTAATCATTTACAAGAATTACGCCATGTCGAATAATGGTAGGCACTTTCTGATTAAAGTAGGTACCTATCAAGATTTGTTCTGTAAATTGTATCATTATACCGCAAATAAATAAAAAGACTAAGCTTGAGAGTAAGAGATTAAAAAGACTTTGAAGACTTACTTTTAATTAAAAAGCAATAACGGAACGAATGGAAGAAGCAGTGTCTGTCAAAGATAGCGTTTAATCAGGCCGTGCAAAACTTTCTATGAAAAGTCGTTTCATTTAATCCTAAAGTTCTGGCACTTTGCGCTTGTACACGACGCTTTATGCCGCCTGTATCCTCCCGAGGACGTCCCATTTACCTTTATAAAGGGTTCAATATACCACCAGAAAATTAAGGGTTAGTGACAAAGGTTTTATACATACAAAGTGGAATTTTCATTCATGTTTGTATATGTTAGTGATGATGAATGTGGTGATTTTTAAACCACGCAGTGATCAGCGACAGTGATTTTTAGATAACGGTGATTTTAAAACAGTGACCGCGATCGCCGTTCTTTTATGTACAACAACAGGTAGTCAAAATAATAATTGTAAACTAGTTTTATTTATAAGTTTTTATATTCTAGTACCATTCTTGCATATTTCTAGTACCTATGCGAATGCGGAAATAGCCCAGTAAATGAACGAGAAATTCGGCGATGCCGTGTAATTTTCAGGGGCAACTCCGAATTGCATGAAAATGTGGATTTAGGTTCTACTTACCCTCCACTTCAAAGTTGAAATTGTGCCGTTGGTTGCTTTTACTTGGGGGTGACAGTCACCCCTTCTCGGGGGTGAAAAAAAATGTTCAAGATAAGACCGGAAATGGATAAATTAACTGGTTTTAAGCAACTTTTGTTCTATAGAGTTTTTTACGTAAGTCAATACTTTTCGAGTTATTTGCCATTGAAAATGTTGATTTTCCGACAAAAAAACTACGTTTTTGCACGATTGATCATTTTTTACTGTTTACCGTAACAGATTTTACGTCAGTAGGTGACATTTACTAGCAACTCGACGGTAAGTAATCCAACTCGACGGTAAGTACTCCAACTCGACGGTAAGTAATTCACTTACCGTCGAGTTAAAAAATCTCTTAATTTTAATTTATTTTTTGAAAGAATAAAGAAAACTAACGAATTATTTATTAATATTGAAACTTCTTAGGCCTATAGCCAACATTTTTTCTCTTCAAATACGCGATCAAAGTTGAAAACTTGGAAATATCAATGCCATCATAAAGAAAAACGGTGGATTTAATCATTGAATATTCTGCCCAGAGGCTTCCAGGAGCTTTCAACTATGTCTTTGAACGAAATATGCCAATAGAGTCTTTTCTTCGATTCTTAAATTCTTGCCTTCGCACCATTTTTTAAAACTTTGGTAGGTATTTTGATAACGGATTTTGGATTTTTCGGAAATAATTGCGGAACACCCTTCTTCCCAAGCCCGTTCAATTTCTTCAAATTCACTTTCGCTCATATTTTAATTTATAATAATCAAAATTGTACTTAAAATTATTGAAAACTAAATAAAAACTCAATTCTCCATTGTTGTTATGCACCCTAGTTACTACCTAACAACCAAAGTATCTATCTTGATAAAATGAATGAAACTAGTCAATATGACGAAAATGTTTAATTTTATAATTTATAATGGTATCAATCGTGCAAAAAACGTTATAAGCATGTCGAACGTTAAGGGTAACCGATCTCAGACAATAATTGGAGTCGTCCCTCCGCTCCTCCTCCAAACAATTGTCTTCGATCGGTATAAAACCCTTACCGTTCTCCATACTTAATATACTATTTTGTTTTTATTATTTACTTTAACATAAGATTATAACTTAATTCTTGTTCTCTATTTCTTAAGTTTTTATTTATTAACATTGAATATTAATTTGTTTTGTTGTATAATCCACGTTTACAATAATTATGATTTAAAATGGATTCAGGATTTGTTTATACTTTGGCAACTATGTCAACTTAGATCTCTGGCGGAGATAATGACGTGCAACGGTAAGTAAATTAGACGGACTGTACGGCTATATCTCACTGAGGCGCTATGGCAACGTCACTGGCTTCACATTGCAAATAATTGAAATTAAAATGTGTTACACATAATTCCATTTTACCATTAGCCAAATGTTTGTTCTATTCATATAAGATATCCAACAATAATACAGCAGGTATAAATTCTTTTTCGATATCGATTGTTTTCGGCCAGTGTTGTTGGTCTACATATTGGTATACAAATAGAACGAGCATACCCTTCACATATCTTGAACTCTTTAAAACTATATAGCCCGATCAGGGAACACAAAATTTTACGAAAACCTCCAAAAAATAAAGGAAGGATGAAAATTTTGGGAGTAGGTAGTTGAAATTGTCTATTGTTATATAAGAAAAAGTTTACAATTCTACATCCCCTCCATTTTACAAAAATTGGGAAATCCGGGGTGAAAAAATATACGTTTAAAATAGGCCCGGAAATGGATAAAATGACTAATTCTAAGCAACTTTTGTTCTACAGAGTTTTTTCACTAAGTCAATACTTTTCGAGTTATTTGCGAGTGAATATGTTCATTTTTAACAAAAAAAAAAATGTTATTTATGAAACAGTTCGTGAAGTATGCTTTTTGCGAACGCACGCGATTTTTAGAGCACGAGTAACAACGGAGCGAGTGCTATAAATCGCGTAAGTTCGCAAAAAGTACTTCACGCACAGTTTCATACAATATTTTATCTAAGATAAACAAATAGAAAAAGCTGTAACTCTTGGTCACTGGAATTCATTTTTATTCTACAATTTTTAGAACTTTGACATTTAAAAATTCTAACTACTTTCAAACCACAAAGCTATCAAAACTTTTGTTGTAATTCATTGCTCATATTGTCATCACCATGACATCGCGAAAGTTAAGGATTGTCACCATGACAACTCGAAAGTTACAAACAGTGCGAAAAAGTAAATCCCATTTTAAATTCATTGTTACTTCACGCACACTTCACGCACTGCTATCTATAATGACAGTTTTCACAAACTAAAAACTTATACATGATATGACATAGAGTAGATAAACATGTTTTTCTATGGATGCTATACAATGTGCAACTTCTCTCACTACTTACATACATTCAAAACGAACAATTTCTCAGGCAGTGAGAAAAGTCGGCCATTGCAGTGAGAAATATTTTTTCTCACGGGTTCACCGCCGGTTTACATACATATGATCGCCATTTCCATGGTAACCTACACAATACAAACACAATTATATTTATATTTATCAAAGAAAATGTGTTCAAACTTGTCAAAACTTATCAAAAATTACCTTTTAAGACTGTTCAACTGTGAATTATAAATTTAATTACAAAAGGATAAAAATATTAAGAATATTAAGTACCTATGTGTATATATGTATTTTATTTCAATTTAGGCATATAATATACCTAAAAGCACCTAAATTATTTAATTTTGAAGTTTGAACTCTTGACAAAAACGCATCCATAGAAAAAGTACAGTGTACAACACGAGAGAAAATGACATATTTCTCTCTCGCTTGATTTGCTGCGCTCGCCTCGTGCCAACAAACTTCTGCGCTCGTGAGAAATATGTCTTTTTTCTCTCTTGTTGTACAATATACTATTTTGGAAGGTTTTTCGCAGATAACTCAAGAAGTAAGTAAAACATATTCTAGCGAAAAAAATATTCTTAGTAAAACTATAGCTTATAAAAAAATTGAAAAAAATGGTGTACCCGTGAGGTCTGCAGACCCAGTAGAAGCAGAGTTGTAGCTAATGAAAAGTAGGTTCTTCTTCGTCAAATTCCACATCGAATATTTCACTGTTAAATAACCAAAAAACAGAGCACTTTTCGGAGAAAATTCATTACAACGTGTTTAAAAAAAGGTTTATTTTTGTTTTTAAAAAAAAACTTCTAACATTAAAAATAAGTGAGTTACGCTCAAAATATTGTTGGTCCCTTTTATTTTTTGGTACAAAAATCGAGAAAATCACCCCCTAATTAGCTTCTCAAATAAAATTAATCGTTACCGCTTCACAAATTACCTTACTTATGTATTGCTTATATTATCTATAAGTTTCATTGGTTCAAAGTGCTCATTTTTGAAAAAAATTGGGTTTAAAATGAAACATTTTTTTGTAATTTTGAAAAAAAAAATCAAATTGTTCATGGAATTAACTTAAAAATTATTAGTAATACCAAAAATCTTAAAGAGTAATAAAATGTACGTTTTGCTTTTCTGAATATTTTTGATATTTTGTTTTCTTGTTAGAAAAAAATTGGTTATGCTATGGCTGTTCAAAATTTGCCTAAACTTGCGATTAGTTACTCGTTCAAGCAATTTTAACTACAGCTTTTTCAAAAATAAGCACTTTGTACCAATGAAACTTACAGATCATATAAATAATACATAAGCAAAATAACTTGTGAAGTGGTAATGATAAAATTTATTAGTGATGCTAATTAGGGGGTGATTTTCGCGATTTTTTACCAAAAAATAAAAGGGACCAACAATATTTTGAGCGTAAACTCACTTACTTTTAATGTTACAAGTTTTTTTTTTAAACAAAAATAAACCTTTTTTTACACCCTTTAAAAAAGTTGAAATGAATTTTCCCCGAAATGTGCACCGTTTTTGGGTTATTTCACATTAAAATACCTATTCGATTTGGAATTTGATGAAGAATAACCTAGTTTTCATTAGCTACAACCTACAGACCTCAACCATACAACATTTCTTTCAGTGTTTTATAAGCTATATTTTTGCTAAGAATATTTTTTTCGCTGAAATACTTACTTTTTGAGTTATCTCCGAAAAACTGTCCAAAAACATGTTTTTTTTTCTGTTAAAAACGAATATATTCACTTGCAAATAACTCGAAAAGTATTGACTTGAAGAAAAAACTCTATAGAACAAAAGTTGCTTAGAATTAGTCATTTTATCCAATTCCGGACTTATTTTGAATGTATATTTTTTATCTTCGAGAGGGGTATTCCCCTCCATCTTTGTAAAATGGAGGGAATGTAGAATTGTAAACTTTTTTTTATATAATAATAGACAATTTCAACTACCTTTTCCCAAATTGTCATCCTTCCTTTACTTTTTTTTGGGTCAGATTGTTCTTTGATCGGGCTAATAAGCAATATCGGAACTAGAACAACTATTTTAATAATGTCTCTTCGGCTCTATCCGACATTGAGCCTTAAGCAGTAACCATAGCCGGTTAAGAGACGTGCGAGTGAGACCTGGATAGAGACAGCCAAAGAGAAGAGAAGTAGGTCAGGTCGGGAACTGTTTTCGAGGCCATACACACTTCATCACGCTAAATCGATTTTGATGCTGATCCTGTAGAGATGGTCGTTTTTATATTTATGTTTTTGGTTTAGTATGTCAATAAACGTGTAGAGCATAAAGGATCAAAGGCTAAAAATTATATCCAGGTACAGTAGCGGATCAAGAAAGATAAAACTTGAGTAGGTATGTATAAATGTATGAAACAAAATGGATGACGGAGGAAATAGAGTTGGAAAAACTAAGTTATACGTTAAAATAGCACGAATACAATAAATTAAAAGTTAATAATTTAGTAGACTTTTAGTTAATGCAAATCTATTAAGAAAAAGAGAGGGATATTTTTTTAATGTCTTAATACAGGCAAAAAGTGTAACAAAAAAGCAGGTCATAAATTATTATATCACATATTCTAGGACCAATAATAGTTCGATTGAACCTAATTTACCTTGGTACAAATATGCACATAAAAAAGTTACAGCACTTTGAAGTTACAAAAAAAAAATCGATTTTTTTCAATATATCGAAAACTATTAATTTTCTTATTGAAAATGGACATGTGGCATTCGTATGGTAGGAAAATCTTAAAAAAATAACAGTGAAATTTGTACACCCCATAAAAATTATGGGGTTTTCTTCCCCTAAGCCTTTTGTCTACGTTCCAATTAAATTATTATGGTACCATTAGTTAAACACAATGTTTGTAAAACTTTTTTGCCTTTAGTATTTTTTGATAAGCCAGTTTTTATCGAGATGCGGCTTCTTATTTTTAAGAATATACCTAAAAATGTAAATTATACATAAATTTTCATATTATTACCGGGTATCTATAATCGTACTCAACAATGTGGTGGATTCGACAAATATTCAATATATCTAGATAAAAACTGGCTTACCAAAAAAATACTAAGAGGCAAAAAAGTTTTAAAAACATGGTGTTTATACAGGGTGTTCAGAAACTATACCGACAAACGAAGACAGGAGATTCCTCAGATAATTTTAAGATATTTTAACCCAATTCACCTAGTCCGAAAATGCTTCCATAGGGTTTACTCACTACGGAGAGCAATGGATTGTATCCTCGCTCTGACCCTTGCTCCCTGGTATTTATATTCGTGAATTCTCGCATTTAAAATAATGTATTTATTTTACATAGCGATCGAAACTATATTTATCGATCCCTATGTAAAATAAATACATTATTTTAAATGAGATAATTCACGAATATAACGAATATAAATACCAGGGAGCAAGGGTCGGTGCGAGGATACAATCCATTGCTCTCCGTAGTGAGCACAATTTAAGGGAGCTAGATCTCTTTGAAGATGGCGTCTTATAATTAGTTTTTCTTAAATAACTCCAGAAGGCATCTACTGAGAAAAACAAAAATTGGTACACATATTTATCTTTCAGAGATAAATCGATTCAATGCATTGCGAATTTCTAGTACCGGTCATAGGCGTCCGTTTTGGGTGGGGCAACAGTTATTTTATCGCATAACTTTTTTATCTTTAATTTTTAAGCATTTTTGACTCTGGATTATTAAATTGTGACGTATTTTACAACTGAAAAGTACTCTTGTTTTAAGTCGATTGGATACACTGTTTTCTAGAAAAATCGATTTGAAAATTTTTCTTTTTTTGAATTTCCAAAAAAAAATTCAAAAAAAAACTATTTAGAAATCCGAAAACTGGTACGTTTATCTATCTATATTCCAGAGATGAATCGATTTCATTAATTGCGAATTTCTAGTACGGGTCATATGCGTCCGTTTTGGGTAGGTCAACGGTTATTTTATCGCATAACATTTTTGGCTTTAATTTTTAAGCATTTTTGACCCTAGATTATTAAGTTATGAGGTAGGTATTCTACAGTTATGTAGTACTAAAAGTTACTCTTGCTTTAAGTTAGTAAAATACACCGTTTTTTTTTGAAAAATTTTTTCAATTTTTTTTTCAAATTCAAAAAACGAAAAATTTTCAAATTGATTTTTCTAGAAAACCGTGTGTTCTACCGACCTCTTTTGTCAAAAGTTATTAAAAGTTAAAGACAAAAAAGTTATGTGATAGAAAAATAACCGTTGCCCTACCCAAAACGGACGCCTATGATCGATACTAGAAATTCGCAATGGATGGAATCGATTTACCTCTGGAAGATAAATATACGCACCGATTTTCGTTTTTCTAAATTGAAGCGTTCTGGAGGTATTTAAGAAAATCTAATTACAAGACGCCGTTTTCAAAGAGCTCAAGCTCCCTTAGGAAGCATTTTCGAACTAGGTGAATTGAGCTATTAAACAAAATTACAGTTGTCAGAATGATTTCCAATCTCCGATAGGAGAGAAACTTGAAGAAAAAGAAGAAGGAGAACAGAAGAAGACTTAGCATTAGAACATTAGAAGTTTTATTACTTAGAGCCTTGGTTATTCACAACGGTAATCAGTGAGGAAGCATCTATGAAACTATTGCTGAGAACCACCCCAAAGAATTTGATATCGCCCATCTCTAGATCCTGAAACCATATTCATCGCGACGAAGTTCTGTTTCTGTTGGTTTTCTACAAGTAGCTCCAGCTCAAGTGAGATCGCGTTTGTGTATTCAGTTCGATGAGGGGATTTTAAAAAGGAAATTTGACATGAAGAGGATCAGAATAAGTGATTTTTCATTGGCTGTTCGTACCCAAATTCGTTTTTGATTGTCACATAATGGGTTTATTATACACATTGATAAAGTGAAAAATCGAGTGTTTTAAAATATAGGATGTACATATTGATCAAAGATATCAAGCGAAACCGATTTCGTGAAGATTTTCAGCAATCTCATTAAAAGAACATCTTTAATTTAAGGGGGCCTTTAAAAAGACAATTTTCATATTTTGCCCCAATCTTTTTCAGCAGTATACAGTGGTTTACTTCTTTCTAGATTTAACCTAATGAAGGTCTAATAAGACCGAAAATGTTTGTGACGTACTTTGTGATGTACTTTTAGTCCAACTTGGATCATTTTAGGAAAACAATTTTTAAATCAAATTTATATACAAGGAAGATTTTTACTTCTTCAGTCATTTTTACTATGGTATACAGCCAGTTAAAGGGATAACCCCTTTTTAAGTTCTTTCATTATCAGTACTTAGCAAGTACATAGTATTACGGGGCCTTCTATAGTCTATTGATGTGTAGATTATAGTCCAAGTAATGAAGCTTAAAATGAGACAAAACCTCGCAATTTTTACAGAATGGATCGATTTGCTTGAAAATTTGAGAATAAGTAGTGGATAGCCCAACTATCAAAATCTATATGATGCGGAAATGCGCTTTGACCATGGGGGTGGTTGCCACTGATTCCCCATCACGGGGGTGGAAATTTTTTATTATATTTTGACCGCAAAAGTTGGCAAAAACATTCATTCTAAGAAAAAAACGTTCTATACATTTTTTTCATAAAATTAATAGTTTTCGATGTATTCGCTATCGAAAGGGTTAGTTTTATATCGAAAAAATTAATGTTTTTAATCAGTTTTCTGCTAATAACTCAAAAAGTTATTTATAAAGTATAACGTTAAGTACCTTTTGAAAAAATAAACAAAACCTTTTTTTTTATTTTCTTTAAGACCAATAGTAATCGAGCTATACTTTATTATATGTTAGCTCTTCTTGGTCAAATGCTAAATACTGTAGTTTCAAAGTCAAAAGACGGGAAAACTATGCATTTTTCGAGGATAATTTGTTGAAACTAATTTAAAGTATTTAAACATATCTATCCACAGAAATAAAAAAGTCTCTAGCTCAAAAATTAAGTGACTTATAATGAAAAGAATGTCAGTCCCTATTTTTTTTTTCAGCGAAAAAGTGATCGGAATCAACCCCATAATCACCACTCTAATTAAAATTAGACATTTACCTTATTTTGTCTTCTTTGTTTATGTATTAATAGATTCTAGAAGTATGACCGGCTTAGAATGATCAGTTTTAAAAAGAATGGAGTTAAAAGCGAATAACGAATTTTTGTAGTTCGGTAAAAAATTCCCTTTTCTTCCGAATAGAAAGATTAGCATTACAGACACGAAAAAATGTTTCAATATCAAATTGTAGCTTATTTAATTCCCAAGAATTTGGTTTGCAAAAAATTTTTCTACGGCAAAAATTGAGTGAGCTATTAATAATTATAACTTTAATAACATGCAAAAACCACCTTTACCAACCCTTTCAAACTCACCTCTTTTTGCGACTGAGGATATTATCTGGATTTCATATCAATAGCCTTATAGATCTTGTAAAAACCTACAAAATTATTTTTTACCAAACTTTCTAAGATAAAAAATAAAAACGTTACGGTTAAAAAATCAATATATTTTTTGAACAAAAAAAGGAAAAAACAGATACAAAAAATGTTTAAATATTAAATTGTAGGTTATTTAATTCCCAAGAACTTGGTTTGAAAAAATTTTTTCTACGGTAAAAATTGAGAGAATCGTAAATGAGTAAGTAATCGAAAACCATTGAATTTTTCGATATAAAACTAACACTTTCGATAGCGAATAAATCGAAACCTATTAATTTCAGCAAAAAAATGTATAGAACATTTTTTGCTTAGAATGAATGTTTTTATCAACTTTTGCGGTCAAAATATAATAAAAAATGTCCACCCCCGAGATGGGGTGGCAACCACCCCCATGGTAAAAGCGCCTTTCGGAATCATATAGATTTTGATCCTTGGACTATTCATTACTTATTCTCAAATTTTCAAGCAAATCGATCCATTCTGTAAAAATTGCGAGGTGAAAAGCTTCGGTTCCTGGACTATTACACATTTTTCGTCATTTGATTAGAGCTGCTCCTTTAATCTTACTTTGTTTACTGTCTGTTTGTATTTTGTGCTTTATGAATTCAGTTCTTTGATCACTCCTGGGTCTTGTTGTGGGGTTAATTAAGAACATAAGCACAGAAATATCAGAATTTTATATCAATCCGAGGGTACAACACTTCACCGTACATTGTACTGTCATGTGAGATGCTATATAGACAGGATTAAATTATTATATTTTTAGCAACATTGCAAGGCATTTTATAACTGTGGATTCCTGTCCATTGGCAAAAATTCCGCAGCCATGACATTTATCTCTCTTATCTATATCTTTCCTTCGAGTAGTATTGCTGAAAAGTGTATCGTTCTCCTCGTAATATGTGCCCTAACTACGCAGTCTTCTCACTTTTTACATAATCAAAAATTTCCCTCCCCTGGAGGCTTGTCTTCTTAATACTTCCTCATTTCTGACTGATCTTCCATGATATTCTAAGCATTCGACGCAGGCGCCACATTTCAATCTGGCCTTTAACGTACATGCTTCCATTCCGTACAGAGAACAGGCCAAATGCCTTAGCATCTTGTATCTCAGGTTGAAACTTACCTTTCGGTCAGTCAGAAATTTACGAAGGTTCAAAATACCATTTCAATTCAAAATGATTGAAAGTATTTGAAATTTCAAAAAGGCATCTAGTCCGTTCTTTAACGGTAAAATATTGCAAAGCCTCTAAATTTTAAAGAACCGCTTGTATTGACATGAAATTTGGCATACACATAGCTAATAAGTCAAAGAAAAAAAGTGATATTGTGCCGATATGTGCTTTTGCCCTGGGGGTGCTTTTCACCCCCTCTTGGGGGTGAAGAAATATTCGTCCAAAGTAAGTCAGGAAATGGATAAACTGGCTAATTTTAAGTAACTTTTGTTCTATAGAGTTTTTTCACTAAGTCAATACTTTTCGAGTTATTTGGCAGTGAATATGTTCATTTTTTCAACAAAATAACCACGCTTTTAGACGGTTTTTCGGAAATAACTCAAATAGTAAGTATTTTTTCGAAAAAACATTCTTAGCAAAAATATAGCTTATAAAACAGTGAAAAAACTTATGTATGTATGAGGTCTCTAAACCTACTAGAAGCAGAGTTATAGCTAATGAAAGATAGGTTCATATTCGTCAAATTACAAATGGAATACTTTAACGTGAAGTAACCAAAAATGAAGCACATTTCGGGGAAAACTCATTACAACTTATTTAAAGTGTTTAAAAAAAGCTTCATTTTTGTTTTATAAAAAAAATTTCTAGCATCAAAAGTAAACAAGTTACGCTCAAAATAAAGTTAGTCCCTTTTTGTTTTGGTAAAAAAATCGAGAAAATCACCCCCTAATTAGTATCTTAAATGAACTTAATCGTTACGACTTCACAAGTTTCTTGACTCGTATATGTATTGTTTATAATATGATCTATAAGTTTCATCGTTTCAAAGACCTTATTATTGAAAGGGCTGTAGTTAAAAGGGGTTGAACGATTCACTGATCACGAATGTATGCAAATTTAGAAACACCAAATCTTAATCAATGTTTGTCTAACAGAAAAACAAAAAAAATACATGATATTCAGAAAAGCAATGCTGACTTTTTTTGTTTCTCGAGATTTTTGGTAACTGTAACAATTTTTAAGTTATTTTGAAAAAAAAAAGGATATTTTTCAAAATTAAAATTTTTAAAAATTTTACTTTGAAACCAAATTTTTTCAAAAATAAGCACTTTGAATCGATGAAACTTACAGATCATATAAACACAACATAAGTATAATTTGTGGAGCGGTAACGATTAATTTCATTTAAGTTGCTAATTAGAGGGTGGTCTTCCCGATTTTTTTTTGCCAAAACAAAAGGGACCAACTTGATTTTGAGCGTAACTTGCTTAAATTTAATGCTACAAACTTTTTGTAAAAATAGAAATAAAGCTTTTTTTTAAACACTTTAAAAAAGTTATAATGGGTTTTCCCCAAAAAGTGCTTAATTTTTTGGATATTTCACGTCGAAATATTCTATTTGAAATTTGGTGAATATGAATCTATTTTTCATTGGCTATAACTCTGGTTCTACGAGATCCAGAGACCTACGGCGTACACCACTTTTTTTTACTTTTTTATAGGATATATTTTTGCTAAGAACGTTTTTTTCGACAAAATACCTACTTTTTGAGTTATTTGCGAAAAGCCGTCTAAAAATGTGGTTATTTTGTTGAAAAATGAACATATTCACTCGCAAATAACTCGAAAAGTGTTGACTTGGCGAAAAAGCTCTATAGAACAAAAGTTACTTAAAATTAGTCACTTTATCCATTTCCGGACTTATTTTAGACATATATTTTTTCACCCCCAATAGGGGGCGAAAGTCACCCCCAGGGATAAAGCACACATCGGCACAATATCACTTTTTTTCTTTTGACATGTAAGCTATACGTATGCCAAATTTCATGTCAATCCAAGCGGTTCTTTAAAATTTAGAGCAAAAACCGTGAAAGAATGCACTAATCGTTAATGTATGTATTTACAATTTAATTTCAAGTTTTGGTGATTTTTACTCTGATTATTTTATTGGTTTGACGCTTCTATGCCTGACTGGCTTCTATGGAAACCGAAGTATCAGCCCTCGCATTATATTTTATATTCCCAACACAGCTGATAAAATTGGAAACATAACCTTGTGCCACAGCAAACTCTTGGGTATTGAGAGACGAGTTAGGGCGTAAAAAATGGGTCTCTCGACGACTCGATTTCAGGACCCGACAGGCATAAAAAAGTGGACGCTATGGTAACATTCTTGGAAAGAGTTCGGTAGTTCGGTGGTAACAAGCATACGTCAATCAAGATGTATGAAGTTGGGATCATTGATTTTAAGCGAATATGGTCACACCTACGTGCATGAGTACACACCATGAAAAACTAGGTATTGATAATAAGATTAAGAGAAATTTTAATAAAGAATGCGAAAATAAACAACTGAAGACTTAAGATGCATCTAATATTAATAACTTATTATTTTATTCTTAGATCGTTCAGGTATAACTGACCGTAAGTATTATCGTTTATATACTGCTAGTATAAGCTTCCATTTAATGAAAAAATCGATATAGAAGTCAGAACACGCATTATAAATTATTTTATAATACGTGGACAGAGGAGGGGACGTATAATACCGACAGGGTTGGAAACCAGAGGAGGAAACCTAAGTTCAGTCGAGGACATTCCAGCAGAGATGATGATGATATGTTTAAGTGTAAATTCATCAACCAAGGATCAATAATTAAAAGTATGATGTCTCTTATAGGCTCTGTGTTATAACAAGTAGGTATACAAAATTCATTTTCCCGTCCAAAATTCTAAACAACTGAGCTTTTACTAGTAGAATCCCGCTAATCCGAACTTCGGGAATTCGAAAATCCGCTTAATCCGAAACAGAATTTGGCAATAGATTTGGGAAAATAAATATGCAGTTACTCTAAGAAACACTACTTTATATATCTAAAAATTACAATAAAATATTATTTCTAGTACTTAACTGTAATAAACCTTTCAAATTTTACTTCTTTTTTTTGTGAAAAAATCACTTAAATTTCTTTGCTTTAATGAAGAACTCCTCTCCCACGAAGCTAAATTACGCCAGCGTCTCAAAGACATGGTATCTACTGGCGTGGCGGCGCGCGGGGTGTTGCTCTACGTAGCGTAGGGCGGCACACATAGTGAAAGCGGTTTCCGCTAGCGGGCAAACCGCGCGGTTCTCGCGCGCGGGTATGGTAACACAGTGAAGACGGGTAAAAGCGAGAGAGATCGTTCAAATCTGGCAGTTGCGTCTACTACTTGTAGCAAAATGTCGTCTTCCGATGATGATATAATTGCTTTAGATTCTGTTTTGACTAAACTGAAAAGAAAGAGAGTTGATGTACATAATGAACGATTCTTCCAGTATATGAGAATGACTCAAGAGACTTTTAAATATATTTTGGAGAAAGTGGAGTATCGTTAAAAACAATATTAAACGCTCAACTTACAGTCAACCAACAGAATATCGAAAGAGTTGAGAATATACATATCTGGGTGCGAATTTAAATAGCGAATGGGACTACTCAGAAATTAAACAGCGAATAATAAAAGCGAAAGCAGCATACTTTAGAATGAGACCCATTTTCAACAGTCGAGACATATCATTAAAAACAAAATACCGTCTGTTGAAATGCTATATATTCACAGTTCTGCTCTACGGAATGGAAGCTTGGACACTAACTGTTACATCTATGAATCGGCTCGAAGCTTTCGAAATGTGGTGTTATAGGAGCATCTTACGTATATCCTGCGTTGACCGAATTACTAACGTGGAATTCCTGCGTAGAATGGGGAAAGAATGTGAATTTCTCATAACCATCAAAACAAAAAAATTAGAATATCTAGGACATGTAATGAGAAATCAAGAACGTTACGGCCTTCTCCAACTGATTTTCCAAGGGAAGGTATGTAAATGGTAAAAGAGGACCGGGAAGAAGACGCATTTCTTGGCTTCAAAATTTACAAAAGTGGTATAATACCACTACCACTGAACTGTTCCGCGCTGCGGTAGACAAAGTCAAGATAGCCATGATGATCGCCAACATCCGGAACGGATAGGCACTTTAAGAAGAAGAAGGAGTATCGTTTAATTAAAAACTGGTGTAATTTACATAAGCAGGCTATCCTTCCGGAAGAAAGGCTTGTTATAACATTGAGGTAAGTAGTTTTGTTGTAAATTTATTTTTCAAGTACTGATTTAGTTAATAGTTAATACTGGAATGGTTTTAGAAATACCTAAGTCACACAAAATTACGGTTTCAATAAGATTGACTTTATTATTTTTGTTTATTATAATGTACAATTATTTATAAAATTAATCCATGGAGAACTATTAATTCTTATTATAAAAGAGCGAATAAACTAAATTATCATTGCAGTAAACATTAAAACCCCGCGGAAAAAACTAAATTCTCATTCTAGCAAAAGCGGTCAGGCAGGTTGAGGCGGTTGGCCCGCGCGGACCTGCTTTGACTATGTTCGTGTACATTTAAAGACGTGCATTCTTTTTGAAAACGTTTAAAAGCGGGTCCCGCTAGCGTTGCCCGCTAGCGGAAACCGCCTCCACTGTGTGCGCCGACTAGCGCTAGATCAAACGCAGACGCAGCGTCTCTGTGGGTTGCAACGCAAACGCTGTTCGCTGTTGACATCTTCTTCCTCATCATTTTCATCAAAGGGTTTTGACGGTTCTTCTGTAACCATTTCAATGATTTGCTGATCATCATTATATCTCGTGGCCATCATGATCAGTTTGCACCCATACTTTTACATCATTGTTATTCGCCTTTTCACAGCCAGGAATATTTTGCACAAGGTCCCTTAACAAATTGGTTTCTTCAGCCTCTAGATCTGGCATTTCTTCGTAAGAAGGCTTGGTCAAATTTTTTTCCGGGAGTTTCTTATAACTCTCTCATTCACAGGTTCCCAAGCCTCTGCTACCAGTAAATGATGTCTTTTATATTTTATTTTCTTGAGTTTTTCTAATAATGGCAGTAATTTATCTTCATCAGTGATTAGTCATCTCAAGAGCTGCTTTCTGTATAACATTTTCACATGCTGCAAAACGTGCTGATCCATTGGCTGTATTCATTGGCTGTATCAGCGGGGTAACGTTTGATGATAGGAAAACAGCTTTTTTATCTCCATAAACTAATTTACCATCTGACGGATAAGACGATTGTCGATAAGAAGCAGAGCACGGGTTGGGTCCCAATGATTTCGGATTACCGTGACTCCACTGTATTTGGAGAAGAAGGTTGTAGGTTCATATGAAATTCAGATAATGTAACTACTAAAATTTAGTATCAAATTGATGAACAGTAAATAGAAGAATTATAAACATAGTTTCAAAAGTTATGCATCACCTAATATTATGCTCATTTTCATAGTTGATTTTTTCATGAACAGATTAACGGATTCCGCTTCACACTTGTACCTTGTCCTGCATACAGGGTGTCTCAAACTTAACATAAGAAAACCATTTATTTTCTTCCACCCGGTATAAGTACAAAAAAGTTGTTTGAGTAAACCTTTGCACAACCGTGTAAATACTAAAGAAAAATCTAAAATAATAAAAAAATTTTTGCTTAAAAAAATGCCTACTTTACCCAGCACTCGAAGATTATATGTACGTGGAACTCTTCAGTTATGTGGAAGAGAAGTGGAACAAGAATATTATCACAATTAGTACACCGTCTAGAATTTCAACTAAATTATACCACCACTATTATTGTCGTCTATATAAAGATAAGGAGACTAAAGAGAACAAGTACTAAGCCAGCAACAAAAAGGAATAGATACATAATAGCTCGAAAACAATCAATTTCGGGAGAAAGTGAAGAAGGACTTACATGAAAAGTTTAAGAGTAAAGGCATACGGGAGAACATAAAAATCTATTACCCAAGCCATAATCGATCTATTAGCAAGCACAAACAACGACGATAAACCGTGAATGATTTTAGAAATCCTCAAAATAATGAAAGAGGGAAGAAAGCATATAAAAATACAAAAGAAACAAAATACCGAAACAAACGTCGGAAAGCAATAAAATAAAGAAAAAAAAGTAATCATGGCTGCTACCCAGACGTGTGAAAAGTGTTCCTGAAGAAACGCATGATACAGTACTTCAAATCTTTATGAGAAAATTAAAGAAAGAGCACCTATATTCAAAAGGAAATATTCGCTATATATAATAACAAATAAAGAAAAAACACTGCCTGGAAAATGGAGGTTGAAAAATTATGCGGATATACAGGGTGTTTCATTAACAATTGTCCATATCGTAACTGGAGAAACCTTAGCCCAAATTACGAAGATTTAACCCAAAACACTTAAACAAAATATTCTTCCTTATACCGAGATACAGAGTGTTTTATTACAAATGTTCTAAAAGGATTTTAGCCCATTGTTAAAGCACTTTTTAATATTTTTTGTTCAAACTTGACACACAGTTTACACATGTTAGGATACTTTAACTAGTGTTAAAAGATAGTTTTCCGCTGTTACCAGATTCGTGCCATAGGGATGTATACTTCATTTTCGCCCCTTTTCCCCTCACAATCTACGCCACTGTCGTAATAATCATTTCAGCATGTTTTTTTTTATTCCTTGTTACTTTTTACATAAATATCATCCTTTTGTTTCATTGCGATAAAGTAAGTAGTTTTTAAGTTATTTGCGTGTAAGATAATGGATTCTATAAGACTATGTATTTTAAACTACATTCAATAAGATTATGTGTCTAAAATACATATACTCCGTCTAATTTACTTTTATGGAAAATTTAAAATTGATGGAGCTACCATAGCATGATACATAGACTGACAGAAATTCCCATGTCAAAAAATAACTTCGAAATATAACTGAACATCATTAAACAAATAGCAGTAAACAATGGCTATAACGAACAAACAATTAATAAAATTTTAAACCAAAAACTCCATAAGAAAGCCCTGAAATTAGTCTATCCACCACCACAGAAAGAACCCAGTACCTTCTGCTCTATCACATAATATACTGGCAAGATAACAACAAAAATAGCCAGATACATAAAAAAGAAAGGAATAACACCAGCTTTCAGAACTAACAACAACTTAAGCAAATATATTAAGAACAATAAGAGCCGAAAGAGAAAACAGCTACAGAGTGGTGTCAACAAACTAACTTGTGGTGACTGTCCGAAAATTTACATCGGTCAAACTGGCAGAACCTTTGACAAACGGATAGCAGAACACAAAACGGCTTTCAACAATAGAAAAACAGACACTTCTACATACGCACTTCATCTTCTAGATCATAATCATTCTTTTAATGAAGAGTTTCAAATTTTGCATATTCAAAATAAAGGCCTTAAGCTATCTTTATTAGAATCTATGGAAATTAATAAATTAAAAAATACAGATATAATTCTGAATGACCAACTCGAGACAAACAGCTCCCCACTCCTCAACCTCTTCAGTTAAAGACTTTTAAAAAGGCAAACATATAGTAAACGAAATCACTTGAGAAAGGCACTCTGCCGAAACAGGTGTAGTCACATAGTTATAATAAATTTTGTGGAAGTATAGAAAACAAACGTTTCCAGTGTTTTATTGTTAGACAACAAAAAGAGGTAGATAACAATAAATTCATTTTAATAAAAAAATCCATTATAAAAGTTATATTTATTTAAAAAAATCCTTAAAGGGCCACATCTATCACAGAACGTTTTCGATCTAAGGTGGGCATCACCAGTGCTGTTATAGGCGTCACATGCTGAGCCACCAAAAATACAAAGGTAAAAACCCTTTAAACATTAACAAAATGTAAATGTTAGGATATAGAAAGTCTAATGCTCACAATCTTATTGAAGGTTTTTATTTAAACAGTTTTCGGGCGACCGGTTTCGTAAGGATATGGCCTTTGGCATTACATGACCCCTCACAAGGCCCGTTGTTAATTGACAATAATATGTCTTCATATTAAGGACGGTGAGTTGCTACTTTTTTTACCTTAGGGTTTTTACCTTAAAGCACACCGTAAAGCATAACCATTGGGACAGCTTGGATATTAGTGCACCCTATGTGACCCACAGCTGAATCTATTGCTTGTGCGTCACAGTGTTGCCATACTGTTTTCTTTATTTGTTTCATAATTTCAATCAATGCTAAATGTACCTACAAGAACAATAGAATAATTTTATAAGAACGTTTACTTCTCCGTCATTATACCAGGTACAATGACAAATGAGGTGTCAAATGAAAAAAAAAACTTTACTTTATTGGTGTTTCAAAACTCTTTTTTAATTTATTATAATCATTCATCTGTTTGATTTATCTATTTATCTACTTTTTTTATAACGATTTAAATTAATTTCGTTTTAAAAATATTTTTACGGTTTATCTTCATTGACCTCTTTTATTTATCAGTTGATCTTCTTTTTTATAACAATTTTAAGGTAACTTTGATTTAATGCCTCTTTTGAGCTTTTTGTATTAAAAAAGCTTTACTTTATTGGTGTTTCAAAACTATTTTTTAATTTATTATAATTATTTATTATTATTTATTTACTTTTTTATAATTAACATCCCTCTTTCGAGCTGTTTGTAAAAAACAAGTAATTGGAGTTCGTCTTATTAGACGAAGTCGTAATTGGCCCAAGGTTTTCACCCAAAGTAATCGAAAGTAGAACTGGAAGTCGATATTTGAATCCTTCCTGTAACTTTGCGTCGATTGATATACGATTTTACTAATTTTGAATCATATTTACTAGACTGTGGGTCATAATTGTTTAAACAGAAATGATTCAAAATCGAAATTAAAGATTCAAACTCGACTTTTCAATACGCTTCGATTGATGCGTTACATGTATTTCTGCGACTATAATATGGCACTTCCGGTTAGAACCTTTTAACCGGAAATTATATAAAAACCAAAATTCTACATATTATGTTCTCATCTTGGTAAGGCACGTCGAATGATATATCGCTTATACTATTTTGGTGACTTTAAAACAGTAAGTTTAAAACAGGAAGTCCGATGTCAAATTTCTCATCTTTTGACATTCTACCTTGTATAGTGACGGAGGAGTTATATTCGCGGTCAGACGGACAGCCTAGGTCAAATTTCTCACCTTTAGTACCATCCTTGGATCATAAGCTTTCATTTGACACCTTATTTGTCATTCTACCTGCTATAGTGACAGAGGAATTATATTCGCGGTCGGACGAACAGACAGCCTAGGTTAAATTTCTCACCTTCAGTACCATCCTTGGATTATAAGTTTTCATTTGACACCTCATTTATCATTCTACCTGGTATAATGACGGAGGAGATGAGTTTACAAACAGACAGACAAGACGGACTGACGGACAGACGGACGTGGATAATTCAACGTTTTCACATTTTTTCAAAATTGGTGAAAACAACAACATAATAAACTTTACTTAATTGTAAATTTGTTTCTAGCAAGTTAAACTTCACAATGATTTAAAATAATCAAGTAAAAACCTATCTCTACATAACATATTAGAACATACCTAAAATTCACAAATGATACATTTCACACACAAATATAATATCACAAAAAATTGTAATGTGATAGTATGAAAAAACAGAGGATACGGCAACGGTGTTACATATCATGCTCGGATCCAATGCCAAAATCTACACAGACATATTAGGGTGCACTAATACCCAAGCTGTCCTAACCATTGTTTCTCGTAAACGGCTACAGCAATTATTTTTTTTCTTTTATAAATAAATTAGCAATAAATTATATGATTTCGTCCTTATAAAATGGATATGCTAACATTTTTTTGTGTTAAGATCAGCTTCCGCAGTTACAAATTGATCCATCAATTCAAATTTAAACCTAAAAAAATATGATTGATTTTATTGTTCTTATAATTATCTCAAGCTCTGTATATGGTACGTGGCTTATAAGAAACCCGAATAATTTCCTGAATATAAATGAACTGACAAGAATAAGGAATATGAACTTAATATTCATAAACCTACGCATTTCTAAAGGAATGATAAATTATACAACATACTTATCGGACGTCGTGTATCGAGATTTATTTGATTGTATACACGGCCCAAGTACTCCTCCCATATGTAGAACTAGCTCCTCCTAGGATTTTATCTATCAGCAGGTACTTAACTCTCTTATTAATGATTTGTAAATGGAGATGAGATTAATACTACATTAAAGGGATTTTATCTTGCTATCACTAGTGGCAGCAATCCTTATTGTTCATTATTGTTTATCTAACACAGAGGTTTCCATAATCAATTTGCGGCACGCTTGAAGTAGAATTTTTTAGAAAAGCGGTGCCGAGTGCCTCTCTCATACGACTGTAGAGTAGGAGTGCCTTTATTACTTAAAGAAGACTATTATGGCAATTATTGCGGACCGAGCAATTCGCTCATTTATTTTTGTTGTAAATTTGAGTGTTGTATTCAATAAATTCCTTTGTAGCCAGTTAATAGGATCTCTCATAATGTCCCTTTAAAAAAAATTAGAATGACGCTGTTCTTCATTCGCCAGGCATTCTTTTGTTTAGCGGCTTGTGGAAGAATAGTATATTGTACAACAAGTGAGAAAAAAGACATACATATTTCTCACGAGCGCAGAAGTTTGTTGGCACGAGCCGAGGGCCGCAAATCAAGTGAGGGAAAATATGTCATTTTCTCATGTGTTGTACACTGTACTTTTTCTATGGATGCGGTTTTGTCAAGAGTTCAAACTTCAAAATTAAATAATTTAGGTGCTTTTAGGTATATTATATGCATAAATTGAAATAAAATACATATACGTGTAGGTATTTAATATTCTTAATAGTTATTTTCCTAACAAGTGCAGAAAGTCATACGTTTGCCGAACGACGCGAAGTGGGAGTTCGGCAAGCAGTCGAGTGCGGAAAAGAGACTTTCTGCAAGCGTTAGGAACAATATTTTTTCTACGAGTCTTTAAAAAATGAGCAAATCTTAATCAATTAATTTAATTAATATGAAAATACGTACACAAATTAATTATTTGACAAGGTTGTCAAAACCAAACTTACAGCATAATTGGTTAGCATGACGACGATCTTGGTTTCCATGACGACGATTCAAAACCACTGTTATTGTCTACTGATTTGACTTTCGAATAATATGTCAAAATTATTTTATTTCATCGAATTCTCGCGTTAATTTCATTAAAACATGAACACAATAAGATACATTTGCAATAAATTAGTAAATAATATCTAAATATTAGTTTATTGCATGTATTATAATTACTTTAAGGCCATATTAACATATCTAAATTAACACGCGTGCGGAAAAGTAAAACGCGTGCGGAAAAGTAACACGCGTGTGGAAATGTAAAACTTTCTAAACTAAAACGCGTGCGCGAAAGTAGACATTTTTGCACGCTCGTAGAAAAAATTTATACACCTTATTTTTCAAAATTCTAATTAACAGTTATTTTTGAACAGTTTTGAAAGGTAATTCCTGGTGGGTTTTGCTTTAACACATTTATTTGACAACATTAATTGTGTTTGTATTGTGCATGTTACCATGGAAACGGCGATCATAGTATGGAAGACCGTAGGAGAACCCGCGAGAAAAAATATTTCTCACTGCAATGGCCGACTTTTCTCACTGCGTGAGGAATTGTTCGTTTTGAATGTATGTAAGTAGTGAGAGAAGTTGCATATTGTATAGCATCCATAGAAAAATTTGTTTTTCCTGTTTTCTTACACATAAATTACATAGTTTTTAACTTTGTTAACTCCATACCTACATCTGTCGCTTCTTTTGAGTTTAGTCTTCTTCATAGACTCAATGGTTTTGTTAAATACATTGTTTAACTGTCCGAGAACATGTCAAAGGTAAGTGCTCCAATTTCTATTGTGAAGAACTGTCGCAATGCGACAGTTTACTTGAGAAAGAATTGTAAGATTTCAGGCCTTTGTATTTATAGCTGCAGGATCCTTACCATAGCTGGTAATAAAGACTGAAATCTTGTATTTCCATGTTTCACTAATTTTTTGTACCCGATGTCAGTTGTCTCACAAAACTCTTTTTAAGTTTGTAACGCGTACGGTATATATACAAATATATTTGTATATTTTTAACTGGTTTAATGGTCAATGTGCCAATCTACAGCAATTAATTAGCAACAAAATATACCGCCAAGATGGCCCCTGCAGCCCTTTTCGTTGCCGAGATATATAGTACATTTAAAATTTAATAAAAAACTTTGGTCTTGGTAAAAGGTATATTATTTTAAAAAGCCCTATAGGGCTACAAACATCGAACAGAACGTTTTCGCTCTAAAAAGAGCATCATCAGTGTTGCCTAAAATAAGTATAACCATATTAATTATCAAAATGTTGAACTTAAAGTGATGACCAAGGTAGAATCAAAGTTTGGTTATACTTACAAGAACATGGTGAGCCAACCAAAAAATACGAAGGTCAAAGCCTTTCAAAAATGGACTAAAAGTCACATCAAAATGCTAACATAGCAAATTCCAAAGGATGGATATAATCCCTAAGGATATGGCCCTAGGATAACATATGACTCCCACACGTTGTAAGTGGGTCAAAGGTAACAAATTAGGTCATTGTGTTACAAGAGCTGACAGGCAACTAAGATGTGAGATATCAAAAGCGAATCTGTCTGATGTCAAGACAACAATTGTCAATGGAACTTGAAGTATCATGAAAAATTGGTTACACAGCTACTAAATTTATAGTTGTTTATAGTACAAGCAATGATAACAGCTAACATCAGTGTGTTGGAATTATAAAAATAAAGAGTTAGTGAGAATAGATTATCTAGATGTAAAATAGAAGGGGGGAATTTGAGTACCCACAATCATCAATGAAGTGTACGTAAATTGATGAAGAAAGGTAGGCAAAACAACATACAGATAATGTAATGTATGGTTTATGTTTTGAAATTAGATAATTTATATTTGTGAACCAACACAAATGATGGCTGAGAGACTGGCTGAAAAACTAGAGACAAAATAGGGGTCGTGATATCAAATGCTGAAAAAGTTGTAAATGCAAAATCTTATTTATAAATTAATAAAATATAGATGGGTTCATCAACACAATTTTACAAGACTGAAAAGGTTGTATTACAAGCTTAGTCCAAATTTCTTTATTATGTCCTTTTATGTTAAATAACATCTAGGGCAAAGAAAAATTAATAACTTGGATAAAAGTGTCTAAGCTACAACTAAAGTGGGGTCAGATGAAGATAAGTGTCGAGTAAGATTATTGAGTATATGAGAAAATTAAAAATTGTGTTTATTTGAGATAGATGAGTTTGTGGTATATAAAGTAAATTTGACATCACTATTGAGACTAATGAACATTATTGAGAGACTGGGGACTCCAGAGACCAGGCAACCAAACAAACCCAAATAAAGAAATTTGGACTAAGCTTGTAATACAACCTTTTCAGTCTTGTAAAATTGTGTTGATGAACCCATCTATATTTTATTAATTTATAAATAAGATTTTGCATTTACAACTTTTTCAGCATTTGATATCACGACCCCTATTTTGTCTCTAGTTTTTCAGCCAGTCTCTCAGCCATCATTTGTGTTGGTTCACAAATATAAATTATCTAATTTCAAAACATAAACCATACATTACATTATCTGTATGTTGTTTTGCCTACCTTTCTTCATCAATTTACGTACACTTCATTGATGATTGTGGGTACTCAAATTCCCCCCTTCTATTTTACATCTAGATAATCTATTCTCACTAACTCTTTATTTTTATAATTCCAACACACTGATGTTAGCTGTTATCATTGCTTGTACTATAAACAACTATAAATTTAGTAGCTGTGTAACCAATTTTTCATGATACTTCAAGTTCCATTGACAATTGTTGTCTTGACATCAGACAGATTCGCTTTTGATATCTCACATCTTAGTTGCCTGTCAGCTCTTGTAACACAATGACCTAATTTGTTACCTTTGACCCACTTACAACGTGTGGGAGTCATATGTTATCCTAGGGCCATATCCTTAGGGATTATATCCATCCTTTGGAATTTGCTATGTTAGCATTTTGATGTGACTTTTAGTCCATTTTTGAAAGGCTTTGACCTTCGTATTTTTTGGTTGGCTCACCATGTTCTTGTAAGTATAACCAAACTTTGATTCTACCTTGGTCATCACTTTAAGTTCAACATTTTGATAATTAATATGGTTATACTTATTTTAGGCAACACTGATGATGCTCTTTTTAGAGCGAAAACGTTCTGTTCGATGTTTGTAGCCCTATAGGGCTTTTTAAAATAATATACCTTTTACCAAGACCAAAGTTTTTTATTAAATTTTACTTGTAATTAATGGTATACAGCCAGCTACAGGAAATTCTTCCTAGTGGATATAGTACATTCTTTCACGGTTTTTGCGGTAAATTTTAAAGAACCGATTGGATTGAGATGAAATTTGGCATACGCATAACTAACATGTCAAAGAAAAAAGTGATATTGTGCCGATGTGTGCTTTTGCCCTGGGGATGACTTTCATCCCCTCTTGGGGGTGAAAAAATATATATCAAAAATAAGTCCGGAAATAGATAAACTGACTAATTTTAAGTAACTTTTGTTCTATAGAGTTTTTTCGCCAAGTCAACACTTTTCGAGTTATTTGCGAGTGAATATGTTAATTTTTCAACAAAATAACGTTTTTAGACGATTTTTCGCAAATAACTCAAAAAGTAAGTATTTTGTTGAAAAAAAGTTCTTAGAAAAAATATAGCCCGTGAAAAAATAAAAAAAAAAATGGTGTACGGTTGAGGTCTCTGGACCTCGTAGAACCAGAGTTATAGCCAATGAAAAATAGGTTCATATTCGCCAAATTTCAAATAGGCTATTTCAACGTGAAATATCCAAAAAATAAAGCACTTTTTGGGGAAAACCTATTATAACTTTTGTAAAGTGTTTAAAAAAAGCTTTATTTCTGTTTTTTAAAAAGTTTCTAACATCAAATTTAAGCAAGTTACGCTCAAAATAAAGTTGCTTCCTTTTGTTTTGGCAAAAAAAAATCAGGAAGATCACCCCCTAATTGGCAACCTAACTGAAATTAATCTTTACCGCTTCACAAATTATTTAACTTAAGTTGTGTTTATATATTATGTAAATTTCATTGACTCAAAGTGCTTATTTTGGATAAAATTTGGTTTTAAAATAAAATTTTTAATTTTGAAAAATATGCTCTTTTTTCAAAATAACTTAAAAATTGTTAGATACCAAAAATCTCAAAAAACAAAAAAGTCAGTATTACTTTTCTGAATATCTTGTATTTTGTGTTTTTCTGTAAGATAAAAATTAATTAAGATTTGGTGTTTCTAAATTTGCATACACTCGTGATCAGACTCGTTCAAGCTCTTTTAACTACAGCTCTTGCAAAAATAAGGACTTTGAACCGATGAAACTTACATTTCATATAAACAATACATACACGAGTAAAGAAACTTGTGAAGTGGTAACGATTAAGTTCATCTGAGATAATAATTAGGAGGTGATTCTCCCGATTTTTTACCAAAAAAAAAGTCTAACTTTATTTTGAGCGTAACTTGTTTACTTTTGATGCTAGAAATTTTTTTTATAAAACAAGAATGAAACCTTTTCTAAATACTTTAAATAATTTGTAATGAGTTTTCCCGAAAAAGTGCTTCATTTTTTGGTTATTTCACGTTAAAGTATTCCATTTGGAATTGAACGAATATAAATATATTTTTCATTAGTTTTAACTCTGCTTTTACCAGGTATAGAGATCTAAAATATACACATTTTTTTTCAATTTTTTGCGGGCTATATTTTTGCTAAGAATGTTTTTTTCGACAAAATACTTACTTTTTGAGTTATTTGCGAAAAACCGTCTAAAAACATGGTTATTTTGTTGAAAAATGAACATATTCACTCACAAATAACTCGAAAAGTATTGACTTAATGAAAAAACTCTATAAATGAAAAGTTACTTAAAATTAGTCAATTTATCCATTTCCGGACTTATTCTGGACGTATATTTTTTCACCCTCCAGATGGGGTGAAAGACACCCCCATGGCAAAAGCACACATCGGCACAATATAACTTTTTTTCTTTGACTTGTTAGCTATGTGTATGCCAAATTTCATGTCATTCCAAGTGGTTCCTTAAAATTTAGAGCTTTTGCAATATTTTACCGTTAAAGAACGTACTAATAGCTATGGTACTATATCTCTCTTGAAGAAAGCCCCCATCCGATTGAATGAAGATCTAGCTTTTCCGATGCGCGATAGGGAGATACTAGTCCGAATTGCAGAAGATCAAGACCAACAGGCACCAGATTACAAGCGTTTCTGAACCCCAAAACTTCTTCTTCGTCTTCTAGCCATAGGCCGGTTCTTGACCGATTTTCACGGTGTGAAACTGTTTGTGACGAAGACTGTTAACTATTAACTATCTAAGATAGCGATCTTTTAAAGGATCTTTCTGATTACCTGGCCGTCTGGCTAGTCTTTCACCATTGATTTGTGTATTAACATGCTGGCTACCATAAGCATAATTTACAAGATAAAATAATTGAACGACTAATTTTACCCCTTTCCTGCCTACGTCCCTGATTATTAATTTCCATTTTAATTGGCTGCTTTTTTGTGTACTTTTTAACCATTTCACAAGAGTATATTTTTAATTGCTTGACATAAATAACCCAAAAACCGACAGTTTCATAGAAATATGCAACTCCATTAACTAGTTTATGATGGTACCACTGTTCAAGGCCACCTATTTTATTTTTATGGTCAATCGTTTGTTTTATAAGTGGTTACGTCATTTTGTTGTTGCTTGAATAACCAGTAATAATTATGCAAACTAAACTAATTTAAATACAGTGTAAAATAACTAACCATACGCCACATAACGTTTGTATATTTAGTGAGAAGGGATAATTAATTGAATGGTAAAGAAAAAGAGTACAAAAAAATACTACACTATATTACAGGGGTGGCCAAACTGTGGCTCGCGAGCCACATGTGGCTCTTTGAAGGATTATTTGTGGCTCTCAATAAATGTCCCTGAATTACTTTTAATTTTTGTGTTTCAAAATGTTGCAACAAATATAAAAGACTAAGCGTGACATCAGGGACTTGACAAGGAGACCCATTATCACTGTTACTATTCAGTTTGGTCTTAGAATATCTAATAAGTAAAATATCATCTGAGCTGACAGGTGGATTTGCGAATCGAGGATCAAAACTATTGTTGGCCTTTGCTGATGATATAGGTGCAGTCGATCATTCTACAAGAGACGCGAGAGAGGTGTTTTCACAACTCGAGGAAGAAACAGGTAGTCTGGGCCTTCGAATAAATGAAGAGAACACGAAATACATGCTAGTAACCCAAAATCAAAGACTAAGAGTTAGGCAGAACATAACTATTAATGACCACAACTTCGAAGTAGTAAAAGAGTTTAAATATCTAGGAACGGTAATCGCAGAAGACAATCACATTGTAAAAAGAGGTCTTAGCAAGGATAGCTGCGTGGAATAGAGCATTATACTCCCTATCATCATTACTAAGATTTAAACTGCTAAAAAAACAATATATTCGCCCAATTGGTAAATATGAAAGTGAAACTTGGACTCTACATCAGTGGGAAATAAATCTTCTTCAGATGTATATCCACTAATGGATGCTAGCGATCAGATTTTCCATTAACTCTGTTTCTTGCAATACGTATCAGATATTGATTTTCGTTAATCCCTGTCCATTGCCTTATTATGTTTCGGAGCCAGGATAATTTCTTGCGTCCCATTCCTTTCTTGCCTTCAATTTTACCCTGGATTATAAGTTGGAGGAACTGGTATTTTTCATTTCGCATGATGTGACCTAGATACACAGTTTTCTTTTCCTTGATGGTTTCGAAAAGTTGGCGTTCTTGGTTGATTCTTTTCTAAGGACATCTACATTTGTGACTTTCGCTGTCCATGGTATCTTTAGGATATGGCGATAAAGCCACATTTCGAAAACTTCTAATCTGTTTATATCCCTCGTTTTGAGTGTCCAGCCCTCTACGCCATATAGCAGCACCAACCATACGTAGCACTTAGTAAACCTTAGTCTCAGTTGAAGATCGAACTCTGAACAGGTCAGTACCTTCCTGAATTTTACGAAAGCTTGTCGAGCTTGCTCAATGCGACGTTTTACTTCCCTGTCCGATGCCCACTCTTCAAAAAGCCACGTTCCCAGGTATTTAAATTTGCTCAGTTTTTCAATGGACTTGGTATTCAGTGTTATGGTGGAGTTTTAAAGTGAATCCATGTTTCTGGAGATGATCATGAATTTGGTCTTTTTGGTATTAATCTCTAATCCCATTCTCTTAATGTATTCTCTGATTATAGTGACAAGTTGTTGAAGATCGGCTATGTGTTCACAAATTAAATAAATAAGCTACTCAGAAATAAACAAGCTGCTAGTATTTGAAAGCAAAGTCCTCAGAATGATATTTGGTCCTCAAAGAGATGAATTGACAGAAGAGTGGTACTGAAAACATCGTCAGACATACAAAAGCTAAGATAAGATGGGCAGGTCATGTGGTAGATCAGTCGAAGACAGAGCGTTAACGGTGTTTTTGAGAGGCGATAGAAGATCAATAGGCCATCCCAGAAAACGATGGAAGGATGATGAAGAATCGAAGTATCCTGAGTTAGTAGAGGCTGCTTGTAGAATTATTTGCATATCTGAAACAACGATGTGAACCACTTTATTTTACTTTAAAATTCGTGAAATCCAAACAGTTAGAGAAAAATTTAATACCTTTTTTACACTTGTTAGATAATAGTTTAATTGCGGCTCGCGAAAAATTTCAAATTTTGAAAAATGGCTCGGACTATCAATGAACTTGGCCACCCCTGCTATATTACTAACAAAACAATCCCTACGCAGTAAATCCCAAAATCAGTAAAATGTCGAATTCAAAATTAAAATCAGCAACATGAATCTAGTTTGATACATACCAGAAAAAAATAAAAGACAGGCCCAAAATCCCAACAAATCACAGCAAAGATAGCCAATGTATGCTACGTAACCAAAGCTGGACCTGGTGCGTTGGGTCTACACCATGGTGATCAAACCTTCATGTACTCTAACAGCAGCTATGGAGGCTCTATCAAGCCTGCTTATCTTGCATTTGATAATACAAAGAGAGGCAAGATTGGGAGTCTACACTGAAACTTCGCATTGAAGGGACAGAGAATATGAGTATCACAGGGACTCTAACGAAGGACATTTTTAATGCGGAACCAGACCACATGACATGACAAAAAAAATACAATTTTAAGATTTCATAAATTCATACAGGCTGTCTATTTCAGATAGGATGCATGGAGAAACAAGGAGTACCACAACCAACAGGTATACAGATGGGTCCAAGACTAGAGAGGGTGTGTGGGCAGGAATATAAGTACTCCATTAATCCAAGAATTAGCGAAAGCTTTGCTGCTTGGGGAGGAACTACACCGTTTTTCAAACGGAGATTTATGCGATACTGCAATGTAGTGTTGCCCAAATGCAAGACCAAGACGAGACTTTTACAGTCTTGGTCTTGCACCAATACACCTGGTCTTGGTCTTGGTATTGCACTACCAGTCTTGGTCTTGGTCTTGCAGCAAGAGCCTTGCAAGTCTCGCAGTTACCCACTAGCATATTGCTATTTATTAAATATTACTTTAGATCTAATAACAACGTAAACGTATAGGTACATTTTCAGCTTGACTTAATATAGACATAGTAAAAACCAACCAAATTAATAAATATCTATGCATTATGTCTGGTTGCACCAACAGATCTTAAGCTCCAGCTTAGCCCAGCTCAACTTATAGATAGAGCCGGCTTGAGTATCACTTATGTTACACCGTAATTTTCGATTCTTACCTTATTATTAATTATATCTATCATTATATAATAATCTTATTATGTTATATTATCATTATATTATATTAATTCTTATCTTACTCTCGTCTTAAGCTTAAGATTTGTTGATGCAATTTTCGATTCTTACCTTATTATTAATTATATCTATCATTATATAATAATCTTATTATGTTATATTATCATTATATTATATTAATTCTTATCTTACTCTCGTCTTAAGCTTAAGATTTGTTGATGCAACCAGGCATTGCACAACTCACATTGGGTGGGTTTGAACCCACGATCTAAACTACCCCTGCCTATAATAGTCTAACTAACTGGGCTATCTACTATGTCCCACGGGAGTCAGTCTGTTTCTTAATAAACGTTTGCATAACATTTTAATAAACTTCATTCATGTATATGGTGTATATATTATAGTAGGGGAGGAAGGTATGCTAAATTTGCAGTTACTCGAGCGTTACGGGGACCTATTGGGTTGTGAAGAGTAGGTATTAAAACCAAAAAAAAATTAAGTAAAGATTTCCATAAAGTGGAAGACTTTCCACTTTTTTAAAGTAATTTTCCATTTCCAATTTTTGCGTTCCAATTTATTTTTACATAAGGAATCCAAATCTACAATAAGAAATGGGGGATACTATTTAAAATTTTAAAGTACCTCCACCCCACCTCCGCAGGGGCCGTGTTTGGTGTCATTCGATAGATTTCTCAAAAATATTGAATACGTGTAATTTTCAGTTTTTCGATCTGATATTCATTTAGCGAAATATCGCGAGTTCGCATTTACAATTATATTTTTAGTATCATTCGATAGAATTTTGAAAAATATTGAACGTATTTTTTAATTTTTCGATCTGACATTCATTTCGTGAAATATTCGCTTTTTTTGTGAAACTTTGTGACTCGTCCATTTCCTTACGCCCCGCACAAATCGTCAGATTTTTTAAATATACACTGTTTTGCATGTACACACTTAACTTACCTTACTTAATCTGACGATTTCGAGTTTTTCTAAGGATATATATTTTTTTCGGGCATCCCTTAACGAATTCTCCTGTATTAAAAGCCAATATATGGTACAGGTACATTTACAGGGTACAAGGTTTCTCCCCATGTGATAATCTGACGCGCTCCAGTAACTGCAAAAATCCCCGCTTGGGCTCCCCTACCATTAAATGCATCATTTTATTTCAATTTTTTATAGGATATATTTTCGCTTAGAATTTTTTTTTCGATAGAATACTTACTTTTTGAGTCATTTGCGCAAAAACCGTCGAAAAACGTGTTTTTTTTTGTTGAAAAATGAACATATTCAGTCGCAAAAGGCTCGAAAAGTATTGACTTTATTTGTAGATGAATAAAATAGAACAAAAGTTGCTTAGAATTAGTCAGTTTATTCAACCTTGACTTATTTTAAACCTTTGTTTTTAACCCCCCCCCCCAAGAAGGGGCGAAACTCATCCCCAGGGCAAAATCACACATCGACCAATATCTCTTTTTTTGACGTGTTAGCTATGTGTACGCAAACATGACAATCCAAAATCCAAGCGGTTCTTTAAAATTTGAAGGTATTGTAACATTTTACCGTGAGTGAATGGACTATACAGGGTAGCCAGGCATTATCTTATCTAGTGCTTTTTCAGCAAAAATTTTGTTTGACCGATTGATCTAATATCTAATTGCACACCCTGCAAACAGTTTATCTTCTTCTTTAAGCACCGTGCCCAAATTTTTAGGCGTGGGTAGCTTCCATAACAATTTGCCGATATCGTTCTCGATCTTGTGCGGCATGTAACAATTGATCTGCTGATAAGCCAGTCCATTGACGAAGGTTTCGGAGCCATGAATATTTCTTTCGACCAATTCCTCTTTTTCCGTCGATCTTTCCATTGAGTATTAACTGCAGCATCCTGTATCTGCTACCTCTCATTATATGCCCCAGATATTCAAGTTTTCTCTTTTTTATCATCTTCATTAAGTCACCTTCGCCTTGACCTACTCTATTTAAGACTTCTCTGTTTGAAATGCGTTGAACCCAAGATATTCTGAGCATTCTACGATACGACCACATCTCAAAGGCTTCTAATTTGTTCATCATGTTAACCTTCATGATCCAGGTTTCACATCCATATAGTAATACAGGATACACATAACATTTTAGGAACTTCATTCTTAGTTGTAAGTTCAGCTGAGAGTTGCTCAGAATAGATCTAAGTTTCATAAATGCTCCTCTTGCAATTTCTATACGAGTTTTAATTTCTTCATCCGGATTTAGTGTCTCGTTTATCCAACATCCTAGGTATTTATAAGTTTATAAGTAGGACATTTAGTCTTTACGATATGGTATTTAGATTCCTACTAACTGATAAGGAAAAACAATTGAGTGGTTGTCCGTAACAGTGGATATGCTATTCGTATTATATTTTTATCACCTTAGGCGACATATTATATCTTTAAAAGTTTCAATGCGATATTATTATACAGTCGGCGTCACACAACACAAGAAGGTTATTTTATGAAAGGGTAGCTATTCTCAAAATCTAGACAATTACAATTAATTTTGGAGCTAAAATATTTTATTTTTACATTGTAATAATTTATTATGACCTCTGAATACGTATCCAATAAATAAGTGTTCTTATATGAATATTTTAATTCGCTATGTATGTTTATCATATTGTTCATAATGCGGATAAATCCAATTTTCCAAATTTTTGTTACATTTTTTTGTATCTCATAGTCTCTAAGCATATACCCGAACTAATATATTCTATAAAACGACACTCAATCCTAACTGCAAGACGCAAGAGTCTCGCAGGCTTAGTTTTGTTCTTGCTCAAGTCTTGCACGGTCAGTCTTGGTCTTGGTCTTGCTAAAATAAGGCGGTCTTGGTCTTGGTCTTGCTAAAACGCAAGAACAAGACCAAGACTGCACGACCAAGACCGATTTTGGGCAACACTACTGCAATGTTCAAAGGGAAATAATGAGAGAGCCCTTGAAAAAGCGCAGATACAGATATTGTCTGACATCCAAGCGGCACTAAAGGCACTGGCGTGTCAAGACGTCTAGGCTGGTGTGGGACTGTACAACCAGTAAGAGAATTCCTGAATAAAATAGGCATTTACACTGGAGACATTAATTATTACTGACTCTGCGATAAGCAACCATAAACTGTAAGACATGTATTACGCGTTTGCGAAGCGGTGGACCGCAAAAGACAAAATTATATATGAGCAACCAAGTGAAGCGGCGAGCGGCGAATTCAATTGACTCGAATATGAGAAAAAGTCATTAAATTAATATGATATTTCCGTTGGCACCTTCGCAACCTTTGACTCAAAGATTGTTACGCTCTGAAAACAAATTTATAATCTCGATCCCCAGTTATTTCTTCTTTTTCACACGTTTTCAGCCTTTATAAAAACAATTTATAGCCTAAATTCACCATATGTGGATTAACATAGATCGGATTAGAAACACAATCTCAGTTCGCTATTATTGCATCTTCATGTTCCCCAAAACTCTAAAAGCCCACCGAACTAAAAGGTTTTATTTCCTTATAATTTAAATTAAACACGCACGAAAATTATTAATTGATTTTCCTCTCGTAGTAAAAATCCAAAAGAACTCGATTTCTTATGCATCATTTAGATACCAATAGCAGAGTTAGTCAGACGCATTTAGCACAACTAAGAATGTAGTCTCTCGAGTGTCAAGCAATTTCAATTCACAAATCTGTCGTTACTCTCATACGTCCATAGTTTGGACAATCGTTTACGTTTACTCACGGTTTGCTAAGATATACCTAGCAAAGTTGTGTATTAAAATTCTTAATGGTTATTAATGTACAGTGTTTGTGTAGTAAAATAAAACATTTATCTCCATTTATTATTCATTTCAACACCGATTTACACCTTGCTTCGGCTCGACAAAGAAAATCAGAGTCTTCGTAATCAACCACTAAAGAAGCTGGTTCCCGTCTTATGTGAAGAACGAGATACATTCAATTTACCAACTGGTGAAGTGTTTCAAACAGATTGATTGTGGATTATTTTCATTGTTGGCCTCCCCATGAAAGCAATAGAAAACGAACAACCAAAAGAGAAAATACCAAGGATTATTTCATTCACAGAGATTTTTCTGACCAATAGAACCTACAAGAATAAAAATTACAGCGATTATTTCATTCATAGGAGATTCTGACCAATAGAAAGCTACAGAAATAAAAATTAAACTGATTATTTTTTGATGATTTTATCCCCATGAAAGCAATAGAAAACGAACAACCAAAAGAGAAAATACCAAGGATTATTTCATTCCTAGAGATTTTTCTGACAAATAGAACCTACAAGAATAAAAATTACAGCGATTTTTTCATTCATAGGAGATTCTGACCAATAGAAAGCTACAGAAATAAAAATTAAACTGATTATTTTTTGATGATTTTATCCCCATGAAAGCAATAGAAAACGAAAAACCAAAAGAGAAAATACCAAGGATTATTTCATTCCTAGAGATTTTTTTGACCAATAGAACCTACAAGAATAAAAATTACAGCGATTTTTTCATTCATAGGAGATTCTGACAAATAGAAAGCTACAGAAATAAAAATTAAACTGATTATTTTTTGATGATTTTAACTTCCAATCGTATAGTAAGATATTTGATCACGTGTTTAATTCTGTCCAATCAGATTAAAATTTCAACTAAAATCAGACAACTGTCACATTTAAGAAAATATCCATAATATACGTATTAAAAATAATACGAATATCACACGACAGTAAGAATAAATAAGAAAATAATGCTTCATTTTTACTCAAATTTGTTGTTATTGGGCAATAGCCAGACAATTGCCAGACAACAAACTTTCGAAAAACTGTTGCATTATTTTCAATTTATTCTCACTCTCTTGTGATATTATACCCGATAATTTTTGATAATATCCCGTCGTCAAGTATATTACGTCAGATGCCCTTCGTTGCTACGAAAAAATACATTCAGTGACATTAATGACAATTAATGTTTTAAAAATTTTAAAAGTGATGACTTTCAACCGTCAAATATTTATTACAACTGTGTGTTTAATTGTACTAATTTGTACTTACATAAATAAATTACAATAAAATTCTGATTTTGAACAGTTTTATTCATGAAATAATCGCAACAAATTGCACTCGATCTCTAAAATTAATATAGAGTTATTGCCCTCGTGACACTTTGACATAATTTCACTCCCCTTCGGGCTGTGAAATTAAAACAAGGCGAAGGTGACTTAATGAAGATGATAAAAAAGAGAAAACTTGACTATCTGGGCATATAATGTGAGGTAGCAAGCAGATACAGGATGCTGCAGTTAATACTCAATGGAAAGATCGACGGAAAAAGAGGAATTGGTCGAAAGAAATATTCATGCCTCCGAAACCTTCGTCAATGGACTGGCTTATCAGCAGATCAATTGTTACATGCCGCACAAGATCGAGAACGATATCGGCAAATTGTTATGGAAGCTACCCACGCCTAAAAATTTGGGCACGGTACTTAAAGAAGAAGAAGCCCTTCGTTGCTACACAAAAATACATTCAGTGACATTAATGACTATTAATGTTTTACAACTTGTCACAGAGAACAACAAGAAACAGGTTTAGCAAATATTCAGACGAAGATATCAATAAAATAATAGTTAAAATGATTTAAAAAGACAGTTTTATTCATGAAATAATCTTACCGAATTACTCTCAAGCTCGAATTATCGATTTGTTTTGCTCTCGTGACACCTTTACATAATCTCACTCCCCTTCGGGCCGTGAAATTAAAACTGTCGAAGTGTCACTCGGGATACAAATCGATAATTTTAGAGCTCTCGTATAATTACTATTGATAATCTTAAAATACCCAATTATTAATTTGTATAAAGACGTCACAGGAAGCTTTATAACAAATATTTGTTTAATAAATATTTTTTGATTTGGTTCTAAAATCAATAGTCTGTTTTTCTAACGGCAACCTTTTCCAAAGTCAGTTTTTTCTAAAAATAAACTAAGTACAGTCAGATTTGATAAATTTGTGTTATGCTGTTATGCATGATGTCACTCTATGCTCAACGTTGAAGGTACTTTCTAATTCACTGTCAATGTCAAATTTTAAATAACGAACAGGTAGCTAACAAGCAACCGCTTACGAAACATCCAAAGGTTATTATACTATCGAGGAATTCGCATAATCACTTTAGGACTGTCGAATTATATTACTCGTACATGACTTTAGTTAGTTAATAGAGTTTTTTCAAGGAATCCAAAACGTTAAAGTTTTTTTATATTAATATTATCATTCAACCAGATATAATTATGTTATAGGCGAGTGGTCAACGTCCAAAAAGTGCTTTAGTTTTGGGTAAACCCATTACTCGCTGTCAACCGGGTAAATTTGGTACCTTATAGATGTAGAGCTAGAACCGAAAAATCATCGTCATAAGTAATATGGAGTTTTTCCTGTGAAATGTGTCCATTGTATATTGACAATTATGACCCCTTTCAGGCTGACACCTAAGTGGATACAGGAAGTAGCAATAAGGGATGAAAGGGGAAAGTTAGTGCAGTCATTACAAGGTTTTCACCTCCTATTTTGTTAAACCTCCATCGATTTGCATTAAAATTGGTGACTAGTCAGAGCATACCTCAAGAAACAAAACTGATTTGGTGTTAACTTGCACTTTTACCCTGGGGGTGGATACCACCCCTTCTCGGGGGTGAAAACTATTTTATTAAAAATAACCCCACAAATCGATAGAGTGACAAATTTGAAGCAAAATTTGTTATATTAAGTTATTAAAATAAATCAACACTTTTGAGTTTAATAATTGATGGATTCGACCGTTACTTGATGGAAGTTCATTTTATCTAATAATAAAACACTGAAAACGTTTGTTTTCTATACTTCCACAGAATTTATTATAACTAAGTGACTACAGCTGTTTCGGCAGAGTGCCTTTCTCAAGTGATATAGTTTACAATGTGTTTGCCTTTTTAAGTCTTCAACTGAAGAGGTTGAGGAGTGGGGAGCTGTTTGTCTCGAGTTGGTCATTCAGAATTATATCTGTATTTTTCAGTTTATTAATTTCCATATATTCTAAAAAAGATAGCTTAAGGCCTTTATTTTGAATATGCAGAATTTGAAACTCTTCATTGAAAGAATGATCATGATCTAGAAGGTGAAGTGCGTATGTAGAAGTGTCTGTTTTTCTATTGTTGAATGCCCTTTTCTGTTCTGCTATCCGTTTGTCAAAAGTTCTGCCAGTTTGATCGATGTACGTTTTCGGACAGTCACCACACGTTAGTTTGTACACACCACTCTGTAGTTGCTCTGTAGTATAACTTTTTGAGTTATTAGAGATAAAAGATTTGAATTTTTCGTGAAACAAATGCATGGTGAAAAGCGGTTTTTCATAAATAATTCAAAAACTGTAAGTTTTAACAAAATAGTTATGATTATCAAAATTGAAGATAATAAAAAAAATCAAATAGATTCTTTACGTGAAAGACCTTTTAGAATTAATTAAAAGTGAGTTATAGTTTATTGAATATATATTTTTTTCGGTTAGAACTCAAATCTAAGTACGAGTATTCAAGCTTAAATGACCGGAAAACGATGCATTTTATAAAATATACATACTTACTAAGGGCTTATCAAAGTACTCAAGAATACTTTTCAAGTGAGCTCCAGATGAAGTTGATAACATCAAAGCTAAGCAAGTGATGATGAAAATAAGGAGAACTCTTTCGAATTATTTAGGAAAAAGTGAAAATTAAAACATACGCTATTTATATATTTATTTTGAAATTAGTTAACAGAATAATTTTCAAAGGAATTTCGGGAATGAAGTTAGGATTATAATTTAATAATTAAATTTTAATTTTTAATAGTATTTCATTTTTCTTTTGCAGTTTTCGATGTTTTTCACCAATTAATTTCACAGCTGTATCTGTATCAATTGTACAATTTATTTTAAGCACCCAAGTGTACTCTGTTGCCATGTTGAAAACAGTTATATTTTTTGGAGTATATAATATACGCTGTGAGCTCGTACGTAGAGGGGATATTTACAAATTCGCGAGCGCCAGTAGTGGCAAGTCTGTAAACGTTTACCGGAAATTTGACATAAATGTCAAAGTGATTAATTTAAAATTAAAATTAAAATCATTAATTATAAAAAATATTAGTTGGTCAAAGCTGTGGTATATATTTTTACCTTAAATATACTTACGTTTTAAATACTGAATTTAAGTTTTTTTAATGTTCCGTAATATGTAATTATAATTTAATCTAAAAATCTTAGCGCCATCTACAGGATAATTGTGAAAGTATCCGAAGTAAGAAATTCATATTTTATCAATAGAACGTCAAAATGATTAGCAAAATCTTAAAATAATCGATTACGATTTAATTAATGTTTTGCGTTGTAAATGTTAAGCGATAACAATTAAATAATAAATTTAAAAATTACCGGTGAAAGTTGAATTAGTAATCCGCTAGGAGCGCCACCAGCGAAGCTCCAGTATACAGTGATGAGCGTGCTAATAACCGGCAAAATAGCTCAAAAGATGGAAAACATAATACATTGTGAAACAAAAAGAGATGAACCTAGTGGAGATGGAAATTATCGTTATAAACGTATTAATTAACATTACAATACATATATAGTTTCCCACCTTTCGACGTATCAGAGGAGTATGACAACTGTTACTGTGACAGTAGAATCTTATAAAATACTTCTGTCACAGACGTCTAAAGGAGGGAAACTATGTATTGTAATGTTAATTAATACGTTTATAACAATAATTTCCACCTCCACTAGTTTCATCTCTTTTTGTTTTGCAATGTGTTATGTTTTCCATCTTTTGAGCTATTTTGCCGGTTATTAGCGCGCTCATATTAGCGACAAGTGTTTAGTAAATATATTTTATAAAATGTATTGTTTTCCCGTTATTTAAGCTTGAATACTTAGATTTGAGTACTAGCCGAAAAAATATACATTCAATCACCTATAACTCACTTTTAATTAATTCTCAAAGGTTTTTCGAATAAATCTATTTTATTTTTTATTAGGTATCTTCAATTTTGATAATTATAACTTTTTTGATAAAACTTATAGTTTTTAAGTTATTTATGAAAAAGCGCTGCATGCATTTTTTTCACGAAAAATTCAAATCTTTTATCTTTAATAACTCAAAAAGTGTTGATTTATTTTAATAACATGATATGACAAATTTTACTTAAAATTTGTCTCTCTATCGATTTGTGGGGTTATTTTTAATAAAATAGTTTTCATCCCCGAGAAGGGGTGGTATCCACCCCCAGGGCAAAAGTGCAAGTTGGCACCAAATCAGTTTTGTTTCTCGAGGTATGCTCTAACTATTCACCAATTTTCATACAAATCGATGGAGGTTTAACAAAATAGGAGGTGAAAACCTTTAATGACTGTAATAACTTTCTTCTTTCATCCCTTATTGCTACTTCCTGTATCCACTGAGATGTCAGCCTGAAAGGGGTCATATAATTATATCAATATACAATAGACACATTTCACATGCCAAACTCCATATTACTTATGACGATGATTTTTCGGCTCTAACTCTTAGACTATTATGCCTGGTTGCACCAACAAATCTTAAGCCCAACTCAGCTTGTAAATAGGGCCGCTTTAAGTCTCACTTACGTTGCACCATAATTTTTGATTCTTATCTAAGTACGTCTTAGTGAGACGAAGTTTAAGATGCAATCCACGTGGCAATCCATTGTGGCAAGCTGAAAACTGATCGACTCAATGATGCAACGCATATGTTTCTTAAGCTGAGCTTAAGGTACGTTTTAAGCTTAAGATCTGTTGGTGCAACCAGGCATTAATGTTCTGTATAAAAATCTACACAACTTTTCCAAATAAAATTTTTTGATTAGTGTGGGGAACATGCAAATAAAGCAGAAAAAAGCAAGATTCTATGTATAATTTTAATGAAATTTTAATTCGCGATATCTCGGCTCGGTTTAATTATTTCTAGTTTGGACACAATATATATACTATTGCCATTTCTGCAAAAAATGAGATACAATACGTTTAGTTTTCGATTAGATATAGGACACCGAAGGAAGCGCTAAAAACGGCAACATTGCTTATTCCACTATCGTTGTTTAATCGCCAAATGACGTAGGAGGACGGAGGGCCGGAAGAATCATAATAATGATAGACAATGCATACTAAGCAAAATGGCGTAACGCGCGGGCAGTCGCTAGGTGCTCTATCTATCTATCTCTTTTTAATAGTAAATATAATAAAAAGTGTACCTGTACATGTTATTTTTCATAATTACACACTTGAAGGTCTTTGTCTCCGATAGATGATGAATATTAGGTATATGTACAACCCACCTGAAAATAAAAAAAACACATTAAAATAAGGGCATGTAAACAATATCTATTTTCAAATAAACATTTTTAAAATGTAAACAAAATAAATAATACATAATATAACCTTCGCATTCAATTCTGAAGTATCTTCCTGGAACCCGTACGGGTCTTTTGTGAGCTCCACACTCTCGCCGACGTCGATCGAGGTTCAACAAGTACGAGAGTGTAGACGGCCACCTTGTGCAACTTTGCCTCGCTTCGTTCTACCTCCGTTCTCTGTCGGTCTGGCGCGTCCGAGTCAAAGGAATCTTTGTCGGTATCGCACCGCATTTTTATTATAGGTTATTCACTACATGCAATCAATAAATAAAAAAAAAATATAAGCATGTCATTTGTTTGTTCAAAGGGGTGGAAGTATAAATTTGGGTTTGTTATCCAGTGATAACAAAGACTCCACTAGCTTCTCAAATTATTGAACTGTGCCCTGAAGGGGTAAGTAAACTGCGCGTCACAGAAAACGGGCACCCTAAAAAATGGGTCATTTTTGATGTCGCGTATCTCCTAAACATGTCGTCCGATCAAAGTGATTTTTTCAATATGTTAGAGCCTTTTTCTTTGTTAATATCCCTGTAATAATATTTTTGCTAAACAGGTAAATTTTCATTGTATACCGAGTGTACGAATCAAACTGTGTTTTTTCTCAAAGTTCGCAACACCCTGTGGGATATTCTAGCATTTACAAAATACTGAAATTAAAACCTAACTATAGCCTCAGGTTTTCTTAACATTTTGTTTTTTGAATCATTCTCTTATGTTGGAAAATACAAAAGTTATGTACTTTAACTCAGAAGTCATGTTCTTCATCAGTATAGGTTGTTTGTAAATAAGTGCGACAAACTTTAAAGGGGCAATTCTGCATGAAAAAATAATGACCGTTTGCTTTATAAACTTATGTCCGCAAATGCTTCGTTTACGACATACGGAATCTTAAATCTTTTTTACATACTGACGATTTATTTTATTGCCCTAAAACCGGTTGAGATAGCAAATAAAATTTGGTAGGTTTTAAGAGATAGTTATTGCGAATTTTTTGACTTGCAATTAAGAATTTTATATTCACTATTGGCGTGCATGCGGGTAACATGACCGATCATATTACCCGTATGCACGCCAATGGTGAATATAAAATTCTTAATTGTATGTCAAAATATGTCCACCCACCAAATTTCATTTGCATATCTCAACCGGTTTTAAAGCAATAAATAAATCGTCAGTTTGTAAGAAAAAATTAACATCCCGTATCTCGGAAACGAAGCATTTGAGGACATACGATTATAAAGCAAACTGTCACTATTTTTTAATGCAGAATTACCCCTTAAAGTTTGTCGCACTTGTTTAAAAACACTCTGTATTGAAAAAGAACATGGCTAGTTGTTAAAGTACCTAACTTTTGTATTATCCAACATAAGCGAATAAATCAAAAAACAGAATGTTGAGAAAACCTGAGGCTATAGTTGGGTTTTAATTTCAGTATTTTATAAATGCTAGGATATTCCACAGGGTGTTGCGAACTTTGAGAAAAAAACACAGTTTGATTTGTACACCCGGTATACAATGAAAATTTACCTGTTTAGCAAAAATATTATTACATGGATATTGACAAAGAAAGAGGCTACAACATATTAAAAAAATTACTTAAATCGGACAACAGGTTTAGGAGATACGCGAACTCAAAAATTACCCATTTTTTAGGGTGCCTGTTTTCTATGACGCACAGTGTAGTTCACTGCATTGCACTGCACATCGCACCGCTTGAATGTGTTCCTCGCGAAGTAGAACGAGTGTGTAGAGGGGTACTTCGGACTTCGGTCAACTTTGGCGAAGTAAATGCACCGCAGAGGTCAGAGATCAAATTAATGTGTGGAGAGACGTCGAACGTTCGTACCGAAACCCTTTGATCTGTGCTGAAAAAACCGACAAATATCGGATATTTCGCAGACGCGTCCGCCGACGTGATATATAAACAACAAACGATCAAATTACCCCATCTACACAACTGCTGATGCATCAACAGATGCCTTCCGCGGACGCGTCTGCCGATGTGTAGAGGAGCCATTAGACTGTGACTCACTCCGAGCTCTTCATTACATCACGCATGACAGACTGCGCGAGGAAGTTTTTTATTCCCAACAAGGCGTTAAAACCGATGGTGAAATTATTAATAACATCAGATACGCAGATGATACCGCCATAATGGCATAGAGTCTAGCAGACCTTTAAACCCTGTTAACACGTTCGGTGCCCATCTTGAAGAAGCGCCACTTGGCTGGTACCACGTACTTAAATCGTTTATTTAGTAACACAGTACTACTGACGCCATTTATGCGTCATCGGTACCTTTGATAAAACCTTCGTGACGCTACTCGTGCGTCATGGGCACCGAACACAATATAACTTTATAAGATAAACACAATATAAGTTATGAATTCCAATACACGCAACAAATGCGCTAATGTCACTGTCGTTGAAAATGATAAGCGTCAATATTCATAATAAACAAGGTATCAAAGACATGCCGTATTTTTTATCCTTGTTTAACTTATTGTGGTTTCTATATGGACAAGTACTATGGTCTCTAAAGTCCGAATAGCTATGCTGATTGCCGACCTCCGTCACGGAGATGGCTTTTGAAGAAGAAGGGGCAAGCAGTTTAATTTTGCGATACTAGTTTCTGTGAGTAAAAAAGAGACCTAGTATACAGAGTAATTCGTGAATAATTGCATGCATGTTCAAAAATGCAATGGAAGAACTATAATATATTTATGCTATAAATCCTGTTATCTAAGAATGTAATAACACCAAGTTTTTTCGTTTCAGTAAATATGTTGGGAACGGCGGATTTACATGCATAATGTTTAACAGCCGAGCGGCTGTCCCCCAAAAAGATGACCATGACCTATAACTCGTTGGCAACCGGGCTTTGGTACCAAAATGTTCGTAATCAAATCTGGAACTTTTTTTTCCAATAAAAACAACTCTTCTAAACAATTTTTTTTTGGATCGGGATTAGGGTATTTTTAAAAATTATATTCTTCCTGTTAAAGACACAGATGGCACGTAAAAGTCACCACTACTTTTGACATGCTGCCAGTATAGGGCTTTTCATTCACAGTCATTTGTTTCGAGTTCTGTCATGTGTCACATAATATTAATATATCTACGCCATACGTTATTGATATAACCAATGATACAAACCAAAGACGTATGACGTAGATATATTAATATTATGTGACACATGACAGAAGCTCGAAACAAATGACAATCGATGAAAAGCCATATTGCCACATCTAATGTTGCGATCTCGAGATGTAGTCGGCCATGTTCATATGATTTAAGCGATGACGCACAGGTAATAATATACGGTCCAGACTTTACTTCATCACATTAAAATTGTACATAATCTTCTGACTTGCAAATGCTCGAAGTTATTTTTAGAAGAAATTAAAAATGTAATTGAAAGTGAAAACATGTTATCTCAACGCACATCGAAAAGTTTACGAACAGTCGACGGTCGACGGGTGAAGACGTAAATATTTTGTAGAACTATTAATCATAGGAGATGACAGTGCAATTATATTGAATGCAAACTAAACTATGAAATTGAACACTAACTTCTTTGACCAAAGAAAACGATCTAAAATCTCTCTTTATTTGCCATGTCAACGGATTGTAGGTAGTAAATGAATCATAAATAGTCTTTTATTTGAGATTTTACAGTTTGGAATCCAACTACATTTAATTTAAACCATAAAAAACAGTAATGATTGCCTATGGAGAATAGCAAATACATAGAAATAAATAGCTCCATTCTATTGGTTAACTTATCGTTGAAATATTTACTTAAATTTTATTTGTACATATTATAGAGCGATGGAAAAAATCGTTATTTGGGGTAAGCTAACTTGTGTTACAATATTTTGTTTTGTTTAAAATACAATTTAATAAAAATACGAAACACGAAAACAGATAAAGTCCTTTTGGATAAATTGACATATGCAGAAGTAGAATGCAGATGAAGCAAATACCCCATATTTATTTTATGTCTAGTCAATTTAAGTACATATTTCTCAAAAGTTAGGAAGCATATAGACGTCTTTGCAATCTTCTAGAATCTTGAGATATGAGAATAGTGAGATGCACCATTGGATGGCCGGAATGGTGCATATCTTTCGCACTAACCATTGATGGCAGCCTAATACGCGCTTAGCGCTCATTGTTAATAATTAAAAACTAACAGCTTAGTAATACAATAATCACAAAAATTACTTCAGGATCTTATAGGGGGCCTTTAAACTTTGATTTTTTTTAAACGAGTTACTAAGCCTTACCATTTTCGAGTTTTTCAAATTTTAAATCGCAGACAACTCGACAACAATCAATTTTAGAGAAAAATCACAACAGACCTTTTTTTGCTCAGAATGACCCAAAGAATCTAAAAAAAATTGACCGAAGTGAAAAAATTGATCTTTTAATTTGTTTAAAAAAAATTGTGTAAACAATTTTCCGACAGCGGTACCTCCTGGCACTCTGTGGATTTGTTATAAGGACCTCTTTTTGAGTAAGTTTGTGCAAAAAAACGAATCGGAATAATTTACCTAACAGGCGCAAGCATACAGCCTGGACTATATAGAATAAGTACTGCTCCAAATAATATAAACTTTATTTTTTCAAGAAAATTATGAACGCATGCATATATTATTTAAAAAATGGTGGAGGTTCTTACAAAATCCTTTATAAACTGAATTACTACAGAAAAACGAGTGTCGGTAACTAAAAAATAGTAAAATAATTTTGAAAGCACTTGACAGTAGAACAAAAATGAATGAACTTGCGGCCATACAAATAGCGAAAGAATACTGCTTTTAACTATAGAAACGTAAACTATTACTAAAATTGTAGCAGTTGGGAGCAGGTACAAATTACACACCACTTGAAGGTACATAGATGGTGTTCTAGGAATCTTTTATAAAACAAGCTTTACAACAAAATATGTTTTCGGTGCGGTATGGCATACCGCATGTCAGTGGTTAAAACGGGCCATTCACGCTCTGATTTGTAGTACCTCTAGTGACTAGTGGTACGACAAGAGAGAGAGAGTGATACTACTTTGTGGTACCTCTAGTCGTACTGTCGTATATGGAGACCTGTAAGAAGGAGTGGAAACGCAATGCATCGTTTGTGGGCTAACTTTTCAACCTCTAATTCAACTTTCAGCAATCGCCGCTAGAGGCGCAAGTGTTCGAATAGGTGCTACAAATACATTAGCTCTTATGGAATTATTTAATATTTAACTCATTTTATTTTTGTTTTTAGCGTAATTAGAAATTAATTTATTGGTGGATTGTAGCTGAATATGTTTTAAGCCAAAAATAAATTATTTTAACCTTATAACATATCGACGTGTGGTAAAAAGTGTATTCTTTTTATACCATTGTAGATGGAGATGTGACATCAAAGTTAAATTTGTCATTACTTTAATATGTAGGACAGCTTATTTTGAAGCGGAAATATTTTGTCACATTATCTAACTGCCACATTTATATATCAACGGTATTTCAACTGCAAATTAATTTTTTAATATCTTTGTAATTGATATCAAAAAGTTTGTTAGTTGAAAAAATTTACTTAACTGTACGTAATTGTTTTTAAAAAGTTTAAAAAGTTATTTAAATAATTTGAAGTTTATTGATCAATTTTTTTTAATTATTCTTTTTATCAAAATTTAAACTGCTTTTTCTTTTGAATACTATCATTTATCTATATTCTGAAAGCTTACCTATCAGATGTTTAAATTTAGTTAATAAAAATATATGTCTATAAACTACGCAGACGATAGTCTGACTTTTATAAAATTAATGTTAATTTTTGTGAAATATTTTGTCTCAAAAAATGCATTGTTTCGACAGAAAAACTTTCAAAGATCCTCCTACTATTATCACTATAATTTTCAGGTTAAAATAAAAACCAATAATAGGCACACATTTTATTTACACCGAAGGAAATAACATACAAACGAATAGGTATAATCCATGAAGGTTATAAATAACATAAAGACAAATATTTATAAAAAGTCTTTATTAACTTCATTAAGTTCCCTTTTGAATTTTTTATCGGAACGATAACTCGATATAAATCCCGGTACGAAGCAAGTTCTTTTAGTGTAAGCTTTCTTGGCACTCATATTTAAATAATATTAATCACCAAAACCAATAATCTTATATTAACTACGAATAATTAATTATTTTCGAAATTTTCACATTTACTCCAATGCAAAAGTAGCATCTATCTCTACGCCACCGCCGCCCTAGCGAGAAACCAAGCAAACAGGCAAAATCGTGTACAAAAATTTCAAGGTCGTCCTATCTCGATTCCTCTCCTCTGTGTAGGTCTCCATACTGTCGTACTACCAGACCATTCACGCCCCAACATTTTATCTTTCTAGCCGCCAACAAAGGTCTTACCTTTCAGCCACCTGTTTTCACGGTGGTGTACACTAAAAAATGTATCCAGTAAAGTCTATGCAAAATATAATTCGGAGGATTTGTGTTTTTAAAAATTGTTGCATGAGTTGAGGTTTCATAATTAAGCATGCCATAAGTTTCGTTTCTTTAGCAAATTTGTCTAGGGCTGATATGAACTAATTAATTTTTACGACTCTTGTAATTTTTACGACTTTTTAAGATGTAGGGTATTTATATTCTATTTTAGAAAGAAAAACCAGCTTGTCTTAAGCTGGAGCTGGGATTTACTTTGCTGTGCCGTGTATTTTTAATAGCAGCAATTTTTCGTGCAA